>NC_053025.1:128516480-128744676 GCF_003073215.2 Triticum urartu | reverse complement strand
CCACTGCGATTGTGCCCCGGTTGAGCTGGGTTAAGCACCTCAGTGGAGAAAGCTAAAACTGACTGTCATGATGAGGCGAGAGACCGGTCGCTGTTCGAGAGGTTTTTCGAGTCCCTAAAGACTTATGCCGCTTCAAGCGAGGAGCCGGATTTGTCTGGCCAAGGCGTGGATAGCGCCTCGAACTCGGTCTTCCGAACTAGGGGCTTCGCTGAAATTTAAAATTATAAAGTTCTATGGCTAAGTGAGAGTGTTCAAGCATTATAGTCCGATTGCCTAGTTCGTTGTGCTGAGCGCCTCCCTCGAAGGACCCAACTATGGGAAAAAGAGCGCTCAAGTTTATCCCGAACACCCCAGCACTAGTGGCATGGGGGCAGAAGCCGACGACTGGCCATCTCTCAATTTTTTGATAAACGGCCGCACAGAAAATAATATTTTAAATTCAACAAACATTGCTTAAGCGCCCATGAACAAGTTTTCAGCGCACAGGATAAAAACGAGCGAGTTTATTCAAAAATTACATCCTTGGTACATTCATCCGCCACAAGGCGGGCACCCGCAAGAACATCCTTGTAATAGTTCTCGGGCTTGCGATGCTCCTTCCCCGGCGGCGGCCCGTCCTTCACAAGCTTCTCACCGTCCAGCTTACCCCAGTGCACCTTTGCACGGGCAAGGGCTCGACGGGCACCTTCGATGCAGACGGAGCGCTTGATGACCTCGAGCCTTGGACAGGCCTCCACCAGCCGCCGCACCAGCCCGAAGTAGCTCCCAGGCAGGGCCTCTCCAGGCCACAGCCGAACTATGAAGCCCTTCATGGCCTGTTCGGCCGCCATGTGGAGCTCGACCAGCTGTTTTAGCTGGTCGCTCAAGGGCACAGGGTGTCCGGCCTCAGCATACTGAGACCAGAACACCTTCTCCGTCGAGCTGCCCTCTTCAGCTCGGTAGAATGCGGTGGCGTCGGATACGCTGCGGGGAAGATCTGCGAATGCCCCTGGAAAACTCCAGATTCGGGTAAGTAACAAGTAGTTTACTTTTATATTTCTACTTTGCATAAAGAATGCCTTACCTGCCGCTATCTTCTTCATCTCCTCCAACTCTTGGAGGGCCTTTTGGGCTTCGGCCTTGGCAGACTTGGCAGTCTCAAGGGCCGCCGCGAGCTCGGACGCTTGGGTCTTTGACTCAAGCTCCAAACTCTCATGTTTTTTCATGAGAGCCTGAAGCTCTTGCTGCACCTCGCCGACCTGAGCCCCAAGTTTCTCTCGCTCGGTGCGCTCCGCGGCCGTTTTCTTTTTGGCCTCGGACAACGCCTACTTGAGGGTCGCCACCTCAGTCGTGGCCCCTATAATAAGCAGTGCACTCCTGTTATTTTTTGCAATCACGCCTCTCTATAGGCACTTTTTTTGTAAGGTATTTCCTACCTTCTTTTTCCTCGAGCTGCCGCTTGGCAAGGCCGAGCTCTTGCTCGGTCCGCTTGAGGTCCTGTTTCAGCACACCCACCTCCGCAGTCAGTGTGGCGGTGGAAAGCAGCGAAGCCTGCATACGCATATTGACTCTTTTTGTTAGACTCCTGTGAAATTTAATAGATCCTCTATTTGGCTTTTCTTTCCGAACGCCAAATAGAGCATTAGGGGCTACTGTCTATGCGGTAATATTTTTACATATTTTTACTTACCTCGAAGCCTGTTAGAAGACTAGCGCAGGCTTCAGTCAGTCCGCTCTTGGTGGACTGAACCTTCTCGGATCACCGTACTCATAATAGTACAGTGCCCCTCGTCGATGGAGGCGCCGTCAAGCACCTCCAGCAGATTGTCCGGCACCTCCGGTTGGACGGAGGCCGCCGGCTCAGAAGGATTGCTCCTCTTGGAAGGAGTTCGCCTACCGCGGTCCGGAACTGTGGAAGATTCCGGCGCGGTGTCCGGCACAAAGCCGGACTTGGAGCCCTGGGGGCCTTATCCCCTTCACTTCTGGAGTCCGGGAGGTTGCCTTGCGGCTCCTCCGGGACCACCTCCTCCTACCCCAGAGCTTGTCGCGACGCCACTTCAGCGTCGTCTACAGTGCGGGGGGAGACAGCAGGCGGAACTGAGTTCACGTCCGATGAGTCCAGGGAGCCGCCCGACGATTCGTCGAATTCGGCCTGGGGCGGACTGCATAATTACATTCGACATCAGGGAAAGCTGTGCAACAAAGGAACATCATGAGTTATTATGATATCCGAACTTACGATTTCGCCGGATGCTTGGCCCTGTTTGGCCACTCCTCTTTGCCCTCTTTGGCGTTGGGGGCGTAGTCCGGCGGAGGGGTCTTCCTTTCCCTAGACCCCTCGGCCTCCCCCGTTGGGGCGGCCTTCCTCTTCTCTCCTCCCTCCGCTGGGGGGGGGAGAGTTTTCTTCTTCCTCCTCCTCGTTCTCACGGGAGGAGAGCGTCTCGGACTCGTCGGATGACGAGTCCGACACCACCACATTACGAGCACTCTTTCGAGTCCCCGTGGCCTTCTTCTCCGGCACCACATAAGGCGCCGGAACCAGCAGCTTCACTAGGAGAGCAGGGGCTGGGTCTTCGGGCAAGGGAGCCGGACAGTTAATCGATCCGGACTGCGCCTGCCAAGCCTATCAAAGGTGAGGGAGTTTAGATCCCGCATAGAGTCAGACTATGAAAAAACATAACATCTTGTAAAAGGTGAAAATAGCTTACCTCGCTAGCGTGACGCCGCGAGCTGTATCCGCGGTCCTCGGAAGCGGATGTGGGAGCCTCGGCGCCTTTGGTTAGCACCTTCCAGACGTCTTCATACGTCGTGTCGAAGAGCCTGTTAAGGGTTTGGTGCTGCGCCGGGTCGAATTCCCAGAGATTAAAGTCCCGTTGTTGACACGGGAGGATCCGGTGGACGAGCATAACCTGGACTACATTGACGAGCTTGATCGGCTTGCTCACCAGGGACTGGATGCATGTCTGCAGTCCGGTCACCTCTTTTTCATCGCCCCACGACAGGCCCGTCTCTTTCCAGGACATAAGCCACGTGGGGGGTCCGGATCGGAACTCGGGGGTTGCGATCCATTTCGGATCGTGCGGCTCGGTGATGTAAAACCACCACGATTGCCACCCCTTCAGGGTCTCCACGAAGGAGCCCTCGAGCCATAGGACGTTGGCCATCTTGCCCGCCATGGCGCCTCCGCACTCTGCCTGGCCACCGCGCACCACCTTGGGCTTGACGTTGAAGGTCTTGAGCCAGAGGCCGAAATGGGGGCGGATGCGGAGGAAAGCCTCGCACACGACGATAAACGCCGAGATGTTGAGGATGAAGTTCGGGGCCAGATCGTGGAAATCCAGGCCGTAGTAGAACATGAGCCCCCGGACAAATGGGTGGACTGGAAAACCCAGTCTGCGGAGGAAGTGGGGGAGAAATACTACCTTCTCATGGGGCCTTGGGGTGGGGAGAAGCTGCCCCTCCTCGGGAAGCCGGTGCGCGATGTCTTTGGACAAGTATCCGGCCTTCCTTAGCTTTTTGACATGGCCCTCCGTGATGGAGGAGACCATCCACTTGCCTCCCGCTCCGGACATTGCTGAAGAAGGTTGAGGTGGGAAGTGCGGGCTTGGGCGCTGGAGCTCGAGTGCGCATGAGATGGATAGGCAAAGGAGGAAAAAGGCATGGGTAAAAAGGTGGATCTTTATCCCCTTATATGGGCGGATGCGGTTGTGCGTCCCCACCTGCCTGGTAAAACTCGCTTGCCTCCAAAGCGCCGTGATAAGTGGCGCGATTGGATTATCCACGTCCGTATTGATGAGAATCCCGTAAAGGGGGTACACGATCTCTGCTTTGACAAGACGTGCCAAGGAAACCGCCTCGCAAAACATGCTGAGGTGGAAAAGTAAAAACGATTCGAGTAAAGGACTTGGCTGTAGTGTGATGATGCACTGCGGAATACGTCAGCAGATCTGATTTGTGTTAATATTATTCTCTCTATGGCAATATGTGGAAGCTTATTTTGCAGAGCCGGACACTACTTTTGGTGTTTACAATCTTCTATGAAGGACTTGGAGGAGGAACCCGCCTTGCAATGCCGAAGACAATTTGCGCGCCGGACTCGTCGTCATTGAAGCCTGGTTCAGGGGCTACTGAGGGAGTCCTGGATTAGGGGGTGTTCGGGTAGCCGGACTATACCTTCAGCCGGACTCCTGGACTATGAAGATACAAGATTGAAGACTTCGTCCCGTGTCCGGATGGGACTTTCCTTGGCGTGGAAGGCAAGCTTGGCGATGCGGATATTCAAGATCTCCTACCATTGTAACCGACTCTGTGTAACCCTAACCCTATCCGGTGTCTATATAAACCGGAGGGTTGTAGTCCGTAGGTAATCAACTCCATACACAACAATCATACCATAGGCTAGCTTCTAGGGTTTAGCCTCCTTGATATCGTGGTAGATCTACTCTTGTACTACCCATATCATCAATATTAATCAAGCAGGACGTAGGGTTTTACCTCCATCAAGAGGGCCCGAACCTGGGTAAAACATCATGTTCCCTGCCTCCTGTTACCATCTGGCCTAGACGCACAGTTCGGGACCCACTACCCGAGATCCGCCGGTTTTGACACCGACACCAGTTGAGGCGCTTCTTTAGAGGAGCGCTGGAAAATTCAGGGAGGCCGTGCCTGACTAGATCCGGCAGCGGAACATCGTCCATATAGAACCATTCCGAAGACCACTGCGGGTATGCCTCTTTAGGTGTTCCTACAAGGTATCCGGATCCGGTAATACGCCATACTTCGGCACCGCCCACTTCAAATATGGAACCCCCTTGGTGGCGGGGAACGAGGCAGAAGAATTTCCTCCATAATCCAAAATGGGCATCGATGCCTAGGAATAGCTCGCAGAGGGCAACAAAACCTGGGATATGCATAATCGAACCTGGGGTGAGGTTTTGCAGTTGGATGCCGCAAAATTCCAATAACCCCCGAAGGAAGGGATGGATTGGAAATCCCAGTCCCCGCAACATAAATGGGACGAAGCACACCCTCTCCTCCTTATTTGGGTTGGGGAAGTTCTCAGCCATCGCGTCATTGCCTATTGAATATAATCCTGCTCGAACGAGGACTAGATCTGCAAGTGGGAGGTAGCCCTACGTCTGGAGCCGACTTAATTGAAGATGAGGCACGGAGCAACTTTGCCAATCACCCTCTTGAGGGCCATGGGGGCGCGAAGAGGAGCCTGGGGCTTCGTCCATGATGGAAGGCTTTGTTTATGGCTAGACTTGGCCATTTTCCTTCTGCGCGATGTGAGATGGCATTTGGAGATCCATATCTCCTTATGTAGATGCCATCCGAGCGTAGTGAAGGGATTATTTGCGAAAAAGCATGGACCGTTTGTATTCGCCCGGCACGTGAAAATCGAAGCGCCGACAGGGGGATCATAAAAGACATCGAGGTTATCCCCGGATTGTCATTGGTCATAATGAAGAACCCGCCTTGCAAAGCCGAAGACATGGGCCGAATATTACATCATCATTGAAGGCAAGTTTGGGGGCTACCGAGGGAGTCCTGGATTATGGGGTCCTCAGGTGTCCGGGCTGTGTAGCATGGGCCGAACTGATGGGCCATGAAGATAGAAGATAGAAGGCCTTCCCCCGTGTCCGGGTGGGACTCTCCTTTGCGTGGATGGCAAGCTTAACGCTCGGATGTGTAGTTTCCTTTCTCTGTAAACTGACTCTCTACAACCCTAGGCCCCTCCGGTGTCTATATAAACTAGAGGGTTTAGTCCGTAGAGGCTATCATAAATCATATAGGCTAGACATCTAGGGTTCAGCCATTACAATTTCGAGGTAGATCGACTCTTGTAACCCCTATACTCATCAAACTCAACCAAGCAGGACGTAGGGTATTACCTCCATTAAGAGTGCCCGAACATGGGTAAACATCGTGTCCCCCTTGTCTCCTGTTACCTTCGATCCTCAAATGCACAGTTCGGGACCCCCTACCCGAGATCAGCCAATTTTGACACCGACAATCATGCTCTTGTTGTATCTCGTGTGCTCAATTATGAGAAGGCTAAACTTGGGGTTGACCATGCTTGACTCAAGGAGGAGTTTTATATACTTGACAAGGCTCACAAGGCCTTGAAAGGTGCTCATGCTATCCTCAAAGAGTCTCATGATCAACTCAAGTGAAGCTAACCAAGGAGATAGTCACATTTCCTCATATGGTTTTAATTGATAATGCAAATGCTACTAAACCGTGTTGTGAGCATGTGCATCTTGTGGAGGAGAATGCCAAGTTGAAGGAGCAACTTGAGAAAGGCCTTGTGTCTTGCATACAAGGTGAGAAGAACCTCAACGGCCTTTTGAGCAATCAAAAGGAAGTTGTGGGCAAGGAGGGAATTGGGTTTGCGCCCAAGTCCAAGAACAAGAAGAAGAATGATAAGGCCAAACAACCTCCTCGTCTCAAGAAAACTTTTGTGAAGGAGGGATAGGGTGCTTCTTTGGAGAAGAAGAACAATGTGAAGGGTGGTCGTATCAAGAAGGACAATCCCAACCCTTCCAACAAAGCTGGCGACTTTAACCCTTCTTATGTGTTATGTCGTGCTAGTGATGGGCATGTTTATGCCAAATTTGTTGATTCTCCTTATGAGTACATTGAATGGTCTATTTTGGTTCCTAAGACCCTTGTTACTAACATCGAAGGACCAATTACAAAATGGGTACCTAAAACCAAGCATTGATCTCTTGTAGGTGTTTGCTTCCGACAGGGGATCATGGTTGCTCGATAGTGGAGCCACAAATCATATGACCGGAAGCAAGGACTTGGTGGTGGATGTGCACAAGGTTTCATCTATACCCACCAATGTCGAGTGGGGTGATGCCTCATGTTCTAAGGTATTGGGGCTTGGCAAGGTTGTCATTTATCATGATCTCATGACCGAGAAAGTCATGCTTGTTGAGTCCCTTGCATACAACTTACTTTTCGTTCATCAACTTGCACTCATGGGCTTTGCCACCTTCTTTGATATTCATACCATGGCCCTCTTGTGGATCAAGACTCTTAAAGTAGCCTTTGTTGGGCATGTCGAGAATGGTCTATATGTGATTAACTTTTCAGAGCAACCCACTTAGACTGCGACATGCCTAATGGCTAAAGTTGATGTGGGATGGCTTGGGCATCGCCGTTTAGCCCATGTCAATATGAGATCCTTGCAAAGTCTTCTCAAGGGGTACCATGTCCGTGGACTAACAAATGTTATTTTTGCCAAAGATCGTGCTTGCAGTGCTTGTATCAAAGGAAAGCTACATGAGAAGGCTTACCCACCCATGACTATCATCTACTCAAAGAGGCCCTTGGAGCTCCTTCACATGCATCTCTTTGGGCCTCCATCCTTTGGTAGTCTTGGGGGTATAAAGTATTGCTTGGTGACTATGGATGATTACTCAAGATACACTTGGGTATATTTCTTCAAGAGGAAGAGTGAGACCCAACAAACCGTCATCTACTTTGCAAATGAAGCTCAACGTCAACACAATGCAAAGATCTTGACAATAAGAAGTGATAACGGCACCTAGTTCAAGAACTAAACCTTGGATGAGATTCGTAGTGATGAGGGGATCAAGCATCAATATTCAGCACCTTGGACCCCTCAACAAAATGGTGTAGTGAAGAGGAAGAACCGGACATTGATGGATGCGGCAAGGACCATGATGGCAGAGTTCAAGTCTCCATTCAACTTTTGGGCCGAAGCCATCAACACCGGTTGTCATGCATCCAATCGGCTCTATCTCCACAAAGGCTTGGACAAGAATCCATATGAGACACTCACCGACAAAAAGCCCAACCTCAAGTACTTCCGGGTGTTCGGGTGTAAGTGTTTCATTCTCAAGAAAGGTGTTCGTTTGTCTAAATTTGAGGCTAGAGCTCACGAGGGCATATTTGTTGGTTATGCTACAAACTCTCATGCTTACTGTGTCCTCAACAAGTCCACTGGACTCATTGAGGAGACGTGTAACGTGGAGTTTGATGAGAATAAAGGCTCCCAAGTGGAGCAAAGTGGTACTTGTGAAGTAGGTGATGAAATTCCTCCCCAAGCCATAAGAAGAATGGGTGTTGGTCATATCCTACCCATTGAGGAACCCCTTGTGGCCGAAGGAGAAGGACAATGTTCCACTCAAGTGGAGCCATCACCGACCCAAGACCCACACGCTTTCGAAGAACATGGTGAAGGCCCTCAACCAAATGAACAAGATCAACCTCAAGATGGTGGTGAACCACCAAGTGATGCCCAAGGTCAAGTTCTCACCACTGAGCAAGTTCAAGATCAAGAGCAAGCTCAAGATCAGGAACAAGCTCAAGACGACGCTCAAGATGATCAACTGACTGCTCCTCAACTCTCTCCTGAGGAGGAATTGGAAAGTCGTGCCAAAATTGCATCCAAGATCACCACCAATGATCATCTCATGACAAATGTGCTTGGAAGCTTAAGAAAGAGGGTAAGCACTCGTAGACAATTGACAAACTATTTTGAACATCACGCATTTGTTTCTTGTGTTGAACCCCAAAAGGTCTATGAGGCGCTCGAGGATCTGGATTGGATTAATGCCATGCATGAAGAACTCAACAACTTTGAGCACAACAAGGTGTGGATATTGGTGCCAAGGCCAAAGGAGAACCATAATGTTATTGGAACCAAGTGGACATTCAAGAACAAGCAATATGCTCATGGGATTATCGTTCGCAACAAGGATTGTTTGGTAGCATAAGGATACTCTCAAGTCGAGGGTATCAACTAGGTGAAATCTTTGCTCCTGTTGCTTGCCTTGAATCTATTCATTTGTTGATTGCTTATGCTTCTCATCATAACTTCAAGTTGCAACAAATGGATGTGAAGAGTGCTTTTCTTAATGGTCCTATTAATGAGATGGTGTATGTCAAACAACCCTCGGGGTTTGAGGATCCCGAGTTCCCCAATCATGTGTACCAACTTGATAAGGCACTCTATGGCCTTAAACAAGCCCCACGTGCATGGTATGAGCACCTTGCCGAGTTGTGGCAAGATCGTGGGTTTGAAATTGGGAAAATTGACAGCACTCTTTTTACTAAGAAGGTCAAAGGGGAGTTGTTTGTATGCCAACTATATGTTGATGATATTATCTTTGGTTCTCCTAACAAAGCTTTCAATGAGGAGTTTGCCGCTCTCATGACCTCGAAGTTCAAGATGCCCATGATGGGAGAGTTGAAGTTCTTTCTCGGGTTCAAAATCAAACAAAGAAGAGAAGGAACCTTCATCAACCAAGCCAAAACACTCAAGAAATTCTCAAGAGATTCATGCTAAGTGATGTCAAGCCGACTTCCACTCCAATGCTCGTCAAATGCCAACTTGACATAGTGAAAGTGCAACTATCCCTGGGTAGTTTTGGTAATTCCTAACAACATATAGCTCACTGAGCTAAATGCTATTTCAAGATAAATATTTCAGGAAAGCTCAATGATTGGCATGTCATGGATTAGAAAGTGGACCCCTCACAATGCTAAGGAGAAAAGGATTTGCTCGAGCTCAAAGCACAAGACTCTACATTTTCATTTTAGTGATCCAAGATCACATTGAGTCCATAGGAAAAGCCAATACTATCAAGAGGGGGTGAGGTGTTGCTTAATGAGTTTCTTGCTCAAAATGTGTAGTGATATGATCCAAAGCCCTCAACTACTTTCTCATATCCACATATGTCCCAAACCAAAAGTCAAACTCAGCCCTACCAAAACTTTATATCCGGAGCCACCGAGTTCTCTTGACATAGCCACTGCCAGAAACCCTAGTCTTTTCGGTCTCACCGATAGGGATCTCGGTCTCACCGAGATGGGATTGTAATCCCTCTGTTTCCCTTCGTAACGTTTCGGTCAAACCGAGACGAGCGATCGGTCCCACCGAGATTGCAATGCAAACTCTCTGTTTCCCTTTCGTAACGTTTCGGTCCAACCGAGATGAGCGAATCGGTCCCATCGAGTTTGCCTGACCAACTCTCTGTTTGTCTATTACCAAAATCGGTCCCACCGAGTTTGTGTAAACGGTCTCACCGAGATTAGTTATGCCCTAACCCTAAACAAATCGGTCCCACCGAGTTGACGTGTCGGTCCCACCGAAAATCATAACATTCACATTTTGAACTAAATCGGTCCGACCGAGTTTCATGATTTGGTCCTACCGAGTTTGGTAAATTGTGTGTAATAGTTAGATTTTGTGTGGAGGCTATATATACCCCTCCACCCACTCTTCATTCATGGAGAGAGCCATCAGAACGTGCCTATACTTCCAACATACATTTTCTGAAAGAGAACCACCTACACTTGTGTTGAGGTCAAGATATTCCACCCCAACCACATAAATCTTGATCTCCAGCCTTCCCCAAGTTGGTTTCCACTCAAATCTTCTTTCCACCAAATCCAATCCTATGAGAGAGAGAGAGAGTTGAGTGTTGGGGAGACTATCATTTGAAGCACAAGAGCAAGGAGTTCATCATCAACACACCATTTGTTACCTCTTGGAGAGTGGTGTCTCCTAGATTGGCTAGGTGTCACTTGGGAGCCTCTGTCAAGATTGTGGAGTTGAACCAAGCAGTTTGTAAGGGCAAGGAGATCACCTACTTCGTGAAGATGTACCCGAGTGAGGCAAGTCCTTCGTGGGCGACCGCCATGGTGGGATAGACAAGGTTGCTTCTTCATGGGTGGAGCCCTCCGTGCACTCTCGCAACCGTTACCCTTCGTGGGTTGTAGTCTCCATCAACGTGGATGTACGATAGCACCACCTATTGGAACCATAGAAAAAAAATCTCCATGTGAACATTGCGTTTGCTCTCTCAAACTCCTCCCTTTACCTTCATATGCAATTGTTTTACTTTCCGCTGCTATACTCTTAGAATTGCATGTGTAGGTTGATTGCTTGACTTGTGCAAAGTTGCTAAAATCTTCCAAGAACTAAAATTGGGAAAAGGCTAGATTTTTATTTGGTCAAGTAGTCTAATCACCCCCCTCTAGACATACTTTCGATCCTACAAGTGGTATCAGAGCTTTGGTCTCCATTTGCTTTGATTTCCATAGCTTTTGGTGGTCATAGCCTTGGTTTCACAACCTAGGAGAGTATTGCGTCTAGCGAGGGAAATTACCACCATAGAGGTCCTTACTTTGATGGTACAAATTTGCTAGTTGGAAGCATAAGATGAAAATGCATATTCTTGGACATAACCCGGCCGTTTGGGCTCTTGTGTGTATTGGCTTGCAAGGTGAATTCTTTGATGCGAGAGAACCAAACCGTGAAGCTACTGCGGAAGAGTTGAAGATGCTGCAATACAATGCTCAAGCTTGTGATATTCTCTTCAACGGATTGTGCCCCGAAGAATTCAACAAAATCAGCCGTCTTGAGAATGCAAAGGAAATTTGGGATACTTTGATTGATATGCACGAAGGTACCGACTCCGTCAAGGAATCCAAATTGGAGGTGCTTCAAAGTCAACTTGACAAGTTCAAAATGAAGGATGGTGAAGGCGTCGCTGAAATGTACTCTAGGCTTGCTCTCATCACAAATGAGATTGTCGGCTTAGGAAGTGAAGAGATGACCGATAGATTCAGCATCAAGAAGATCTTAAGAGCCTTGGATGGAAAATATGATACCGTGTGCACATTGATCCAAATGATGCCCAATTACAAAGATCTCAAGCCAATGGAAGTCATTGGAAGAATTGTTGCTCATGAGATGTCACTCAAGGATAAGGAAGAGCTCCACAACAAGACAAGTGGTGCTTACAAAGGCTCATGTGAAACTCCCACATCATCAAGTGAGAAGAAAACATACAAGAGAAGAATTGAGTCTAATGGTGAAGAACTTCAACAAATTCTACAAGTCAAGGATAAGGAAAGAAGCTCCAAGTCAAGATCCTACAATGACAAGAGATCTTCATGTCGCGAAAGAAATTGCTACAATTCTGGAAGACCCAGACACTACTCCAATGAGTGTACGGCTCCCTACAAAAGAAGAGAAGATTCTCCCAAAAGAAGGAGTAGAAGAGAAGAATCACCTCCAAGAGAAAGAAGGAGTAGGGATGATCGTTATGAACGAAGACCCTCTCGGAGAAGCAAGGATTCAAAAAGGAAGGATAAGTCATCAAGGAGCTACACAAAAGGAAGACATCAAGCTCATGTTCGTGAATGGGTATCCGATTCCGACTCCGATCATCACTCCGAAAGAAGTTATCACTCCGACTCCGAATATACTCAAGATGAAGGTGTTTCTCGACTAGCACTTGTGACAACCAACTCCTACGACATATTTGACTCACCAAATGAATGAATTGGAAGATGCTTCATGGCTAAATGTCCAAAGGTAACACACCCCGAGTATGTTGATTTCAATAGTGATGAATATGATTTGCTAGGATATGATGATTTACTTGTTGACAACTCTTGTTATGAAAACTATGAGGAACTTGCTATTAATCATGCTAATCAAGATAAAACGAATGACGATGATAAGAAGGATATTGAGCATCTAACTAAAGAACTAAACACTCTTAAGTTAGCTCATGAAACTACCTTGGAAGATCATCGAGAACTTTTAAAGATTCATGAGAAGCTAATCTTTGAAAAGCTTAACCTTGAGCAAGAGCATGAGTTTTTAAAGGCAATCAATGATGATCTTCACAAGAAAAACTCTTCTTACATTGCCAAGTGTTTACTCTTGTCTACTTACATGCCACAAGTTAAATCTAGCAACAAGAACAAGAAAGATTCTTCATCTAGTAGTAACAACTATCATTCTAAATCCAATGTTGTTGCTTCTAGTAGTTCTCTTGATTCCACTAATGATTCTCTTAGCCAAGTTACACTTGAGCAAGAAAATAGCTTATTGAAGGGAATTATAGAGAAAGGTGTGTACAAGAGCCTTGCCGGAAGTAAGCAATTTGAGGAAATTGTATGCAAGCAAGGAAGGCACCGGAATAATCAAGGTGTTGGTTTTGAACGAAAGTTCAATGCCAATGGAGTTGAGTGGGAAGAAGATCAATACCGCAAGACGAAGTTTGTTCCTCAACAAGAGAAGTATGATCCTACTTCTTTCAAAGGAACACAAGCTCAAGATGATCTTCCACCACAAGACCACAAGCAAAAAGGCAAGGACAAGCTTCAAGACGAGATTAGTGCATTTGAAGAAGCACCTAAGGCCTTGGTCAAGTGGGTTCCCAAGACTACACCAAGTTCTACTTCATCAAGTACGACTACAACTTCGAGGATTCCCATCAAGATGGTGTGGATCCCGAAGAAGAAGAGAAAGAGAGTTCTTTGAGGGTGACTCCGCCAACATACTTCACTCTTATCATTTTGGCAAGGACAAGTGCAAACAACTTCCATATCTTGCACTAGTTCAAGGAGTCACAAACCCTCTTGTTGGTAAGACAAGGGACAAGGTAACCTAATAGCTTTCATAGAATCATCTTGTGTGTGCATCACTCTATGTCTATGGATATCCTTGTTTGTTCCTGTGGGACTACACCGTGTAGGTATGAAAGTGCAACTCACTCCAAAGGATAGCTCCAAATGACCTACATCAACATTGAGCATCCACATCTTCAACTCTACATGAAGGCATCATCGACAAAACCCAAGGTTAGGTTCATCCCTCTAGGGGTCTCACATCTAGGGGAAGCTTTACTCTAACAATTGAGCTAAAGCAACTCAATGGTGTGAACACAACAACGCTTTATGTAAAAGTGGTAACCCCACTTGTGCTTAAACGATGAGTATGACCTATGATCAAATGTTCTCATTTGACTCCTAAGTCAATATACTCATATATAGATGACCTAGTCATCGCCAATTGCTTGATAGATGCTAGAATTGTTTGTGCATGATTTGCCACATATTTCATTTGTCATTTTATTGTGTGAGCATGTTGGTTGCATAATTTTCTCATTCGAGGGCATCCACTTGTTGTTTTGATTGATTGGTTTCCTTTTCTTTTGGCCAAGTGGATGGACAAGAATGCCTAAGAACCTTCTGTAGCTATCTATGCTTTTCTCGTCTCAAACTCTATTCATGCAGCATCACAAAATTTGATGAAGTCAGATTCGAACCACTCTGTGTGAGGAGCACTCGGTGTCCCCGATTCGTCATTGACTTAAACTTCCAAAACTTCTTTGTGCGTTTCGGTCTGACCGATTCACCATTTCGGTCATACCGAGATCACTAAGTCGATCTAGGTTTTCAATCTCGGTGCAACCGATTTGAACTTTCGGTCACACCGAGTCAGTAACTGCTTGCAGTTATGCATTCTCGGTGCCACCGAGTTGTTCCACTCGGTCACACCGACAGGGTGGGCTATATATATCCACGGGTCAAATTTTGGAAAACTTTCCGAACCTCCTCGACCCGCGCTTAGCCCGCTCTGCCTCCAGGGTCTCCGGATCGTCCTCCTCGTCGCCAGCCGCCTCCTGCCACTGGTCTCCGCCGCTGTCAACGGGAATCATCCCCGTCGTTGCCGCCGTAGCGAGTTCATCGCCGAACTAGGGTATGAACTCGATCACTGTGCTATTCTTATCTGATTCCTAGCACATTGTGTTCGCCATGTATCTTGCCACGATTGAGATCATTCTATCCAGTCAAAACACTCTGTAGTTTAGTCGTGAATTGAGAAATTAGGGTTAGGTTTCCATCGAAACCATCTCGGACCCATCGAGTTGTGGAACTCGGTTCCATCGATTCAGCTAAGGCCATTGCACATGTGATTCTCGGTCTGACCGAGAATTGCAAATCGGTGTGACCGAGTTCAGGACTTTGTGAAACCCTAGGAGTCTCGGTGTCACCGAACTGTGACTCGGTCTGACCGAGTTCACTAGTTTAGGTTCCAACAGCTGCTTCGGTATCACCGAGTTTACAAATCAGTTGATCCGAAATGCTTTCTGTGGAAAACTAAAACTAAGTTTTTGACTCATTCTTTTGCAAAAACCTCTGCATTTTGTGATGCTCATCCACTCTATCTCATCTATAATCTATTCACAGGGTCTGCTGTTAGTATTTGCAATATGTCTGATCAGAGTGAGAGCCAGAACAAGTCAGAGGAGCAGGTTCACTTGAGTGAGGGCACTAGTCCCTCTAGCAGCTCTGATGAGGGTAGCAGGAGCACCCCAAGCAACTTACCCAAAGCTGCCACCAGGACCAGAAACAAGAAAACTTCTGAATCTGAGGATGAAGACTATGTGGCAGTTGAGGATGAGGCCACTTCCAAGAAGAAAGTGGTTAAAAAGGAATATAGCGCTACTGCTGCAACTAAGCCAGGTCTGAAGACCAAGAGGCCAGCAGGAAGACAGCCAATGTCTAAAGCCAGAGCCTCTACTCAAGTACCTTTGGAATCTGAACCCAAAGAGGCTGTTGCAGAAGGGAAGAAGAGGAAAGAGAGGGTCAAGAAGACCACTGCTAGAGTGCTTGGGAGATCTTCAATCATGAGAGATTCTGAAGAGGAAGAGGAAGAAGATGTTGCACCAGCACCCAAAGCTCAGAAGCTTATGGGTGATGCCATCAGGGCAGGGGCTGTTCCATTTAAGCCGAAGACTGCTCCTAAGGCTGCTGCTCCAGCTCCAAAGCCAAAACCAAAGAGGAGCACCAGGAACATCCCTGCTGAGGAGAAGAACAAGGCCCCAGTGCCTGAAGCTGAAATGAAAGAAGAAGATGATGAGTCACATGTCTTCAGGAAGTTGAAGCCAAAAATTCCAGATCACAATGATGCTCATCCAGTAGCTGAGAACATGAAGATAAGGAAGGAATCAGGATTGAGGCTATGGAGAGAGTCTGATCCATATGCCACCAGGAGAAGGACTGTTGTGGACTACATGTTCCATACGAAGGAACATCAGGACTTCTATGAGGCCATCTCGCTTGACAAGAAGCCCATAGTGTGTGACATGAGATGGGTCGACTGGGAGTACATCAGGGAGAATGATGAACACTATCCAGGTGTATATGACAGTTTCAAGGCTTGTGGAGTTGATGAGTTTGTGGCTCAGAAGCTCACAAAATGGAATGATGAGCTCATCATGCAGTTCTACTCCACAGCTCACTTCTACCCAGAAGGAAGGATTGTCTGGATGTCTGAAGGTACTAGGTACCGGTCCACGGTTGCTGAATGGGCGAAATCGATCAATGCTCCAAAAGAGAGTGAAGATGACTTGGATGTCTATGCCAAGAAGAAGAAGGATCACAACACCATGGCACACATGTACAAGGAGATCCCAAATGCTACTCTTGAGACACACAAGTTTGGATCTGTACATTACCTTCTGTCAGGCCTGCCAACTATCAACTGGATCCTTAGGCACACTCTCTTGCCAAAGTCAGGAGATCACAAGATGATCAGAGGCCATGCAATAAACTTGCTGCACATTTTTGATGTTCCACAAAAGTTCAAGGTCATGAGTCTTATAGTTAAAACTATCAAGAGGACAGCTGCTGACCAAAAGAGAAGTTGTGGGTATGCCCCACAGATCCAGGAGCTGATTAACTCCAAGATGGGCACTGGCACATACTTGTTGGACAAGGAGCACATGCCCATCTACCCAGAATTTTAGGACAACACTGTGGTTATGGATGAAAATGAACCATCTTCTATGCACGCACAAGCCAAGAAGGAGAAGGCAAAGGCTGAAAAGGTTGCAAGGATGCCAACTACTGAAGAAGCATCTCAGTATCTTCTAAAGAGCAAGCAAGATCAGCTTGGCTACTTGATTGCCTCCACTCTGAGGATTGAGAAGGGACTGGCCACCCTGACTCAAAACCAGGAGAGCTTGGAAAGGATCGTAGAGCAGAAGTTCTATGACATGGATGTGAAGGTAACTGTGATCCAGTCTGTTTTGGAGCAACTTCAGGATGATATGCAGGAGAGGAAGGGCAAGACAACCACTGATGCATTTGCCAGAGTGCCTAGAGCTCAGAGATCTGCTGCAGTGCATGTTCCAGACACCAGAGCAACTTCATCTGCACCAGCTACAGCTTCAGTGCCACCAGCTCCAGCACCTACTCCATCAGCTCCATCTACATCGACTGAAGCCTTTGTTCTTGGAGTTATCCGGACACCACCACCTGAAGACCAAGCCTGAGAGACGATTTAGTGCTATGCATTTTCTAGGAACTTTTTGTTAACTTGTTGCCAAAGGGGGAGAAAAATGTATAGATCATAGGCTTCGAGAGAGAGAGCGTTGCTTTTTATTCTCTCTTGCTTTGGTGGTTGAACTTTATTTGCTTGTTTGAGTTACTTTCTGTTTGCGTGATACTTGGATGATCATGTGTTTGATCATATGCTACTTCAATGCTTGTTGGATGACATTATCATTTTATCCCTATATGATCATTCACTTTGCTTGGTGATGAGTGCATGTATTTAATTATTATCATTTTGAGCGCTCCACCAAGATGTATGTGACATGGAAGAGTAACCCATGAGCCTAACTCTCTGTGCATTTGCAGTCCAAAGCAAATCATAAACTATGCACAAATTTAGGGAGCTCTTGCTTTTCACATACTTCTCAAAGCGACAATGTTTTCACTCTTATTATCATTCGTCGAAGCTTTGATCTATATGTTGTCATCAATTACCAAAAAGGGGGAGATTGAAAGTGCAACTATCCCTAGGTGGTTTTGGTAATTCCTAACAACATATAGCTCATTGAGCTAATGCTATTCCAAGATTAATATTTCAGGAAAGAGCTCAATGAATGGCATGGCATGGATGAGGAAAGTGGACCCCTCAAAATACTAAGGACAAAAAGATTGGCTCAAGCTCAAAGCTCAAGACTCTACATTTTATATTTTAGTGATCCAAGATCACATTGAGTCTATAGGAAAAGCCAATACTATCAAGGAGGGATGAGGTGTTGTTTAATGAGGTTCTTGCTTCATAGTGCTTAGTGATATGCTCCAAAACCCTCAACTACCTTCCCACATCCACATATGACCTAAACCAAAAGTCAAACTCGGCCCCACCGATTCTTTCTATCCGGCGCCACCGAGTTCAGATGTCATAGCCACTGCCACAAACCCTAGGCAAATCGGTCTCACCGATAGGGATCTCGGTCACACCGAGATGGGGTTGTAATCTCTCTGTTTCCCTTCGTAACGTTTCGGTCCTACTAAGATGAGCGATCGGTCCCACCGAGATTGCAATGTAAACTCTCTGTTTCTCCTTTTGGTAAAATTTCGGTCCCACCGAGTTTACCTGACCAACTCTCTGGTTAGCTATTACCAAAATCGGTCCCACCGAGTTTGTGTAATCGGTCACACCGAGATTACGTTATGCCCTAACCCTAACCATATCGGTCCTACCGAGTTGCATCTCAGTCCCACCGAAAATCCTAACGGTCACTAGGTTTGCTAAATCGGTCCGACCGAGTTTCTCAATTCGGTCTCACCGAGATTGGTAAATTGTGTGTAACGGTTAGTTTTTGTGTGGAGGCTATATATACCCCTCCACCCACTCTTCATTCGGAGAGAGCCATCAGAACATACCTACACTTCCAATACACATTTTCTGAGAGAGAACCACCTACTCATGTGTTGAGGCCAAGATATTCCATTCCCTACCATATGAATCTTGATCTCTAGCCTTCCCAGTTGCTTTCCACTCAAATCTTCTTTCCACCAAATCCATATCCTGTGAGAGAGAGTTGAGTGTTGGGGAGACTATCATTTGAAGCACAAGAGCAAGGAGTTCATCATCAACACTGTCGGGTTTCGTAGTAATTTCAAAAAATTTCCTACGCACACGCAAGATCATGTGATGCATAGCAACGAGAGGGGAGAGTGCTGTCTACGTACCCACGCAGACCGACTGCGGAAGCGTTGACACAACGTAGAGGAAGTAGTCGTACGTCTTCACGATCCAACGATCAAGCACCGAAACTATGGCACCTCCGAGTTCGAGCACACGTTCAGCTCGATGACGATCCCCAGGACTCCTATCCAGCAAAGTGTCGAGGAAGAGTTCCGTCAGCACGACGGCGTGGTGACGATCTTGATGTACTACAGCAGCAGGGCTTCGCCTAAACTCCGCTACAGTATTATCGAGGAATATGGTGGCTGGGGCACCGCACACGGCTAAGGAATAGATCACGTGGATCAACTTGTGTGTTCTAGGGTGCCTCTACCTCAGTATATAAAGGACCAAAGGGGGGAGGCTGGCCGGCCACAAGGGGTGCGCCAGGAGAGTCCTACTCCCTCCGGGAGTAGGAAACCCCCCCCCCCCCAATCCTAGTGGGAATAGGATTCCTTGGGGGGGGGGAAGAGAGAGAGGGGGCCGGCCACCTCTCCTAGTCCTAATAGGACTAGGGGAGGGGGGAGGCGCGCGGCCACCTTGGGCTGCCCCTTTCTCCTTTCCACTAAGGCCCACTAAGGCCCATATGGTTCCCGGGGGGTTCCGGTAACCTCCGGTACTCCGGTAAAATCCCGATTTCACCCGGAACACTTCCGATATCCAAAATAGGCTTCCATATATCAATCTTTATGTCTCGACCATTTTGAGACTCCTCGTCATGTCCGTGATCACATCCGGGACTCCGAACAACCTTCGGTACATCAAATGCATAAACTCATAATATAACTGTCATCGTAACCTTAAGCGTGCGGACCCTACGGGTTCGAGAACAATGTAGACATGACCGAGACATGTCTCCGGTCAATAACCAATAGCGGGACCTGGATGCCCATATTGGCTCCTACATATTCTACAAGATCTTTACCGGTCAGACCGCATAACAACATACGTTGTTCCTTTGTCATCGGTATGTTACTTCCCGAGATTCGATCGTCTGTATCCAATACCTAGTTCAATCTCGTTACCGGCAAGTCTCTTTACTCGTTCTGTAATACACCATCCCGCAACTAACTCATTTAGTTGCAATGCTTGCAAGGCTTAAGTGATGTGCATTACCGAGAGGGCCCAGAGATACCTCTCCGTCAATCGGAGTGACAAATCCTAATCTCGAAATACGCCAACCCAACATCTACCTTTGGAGACACCTATAATGCTCCTTTATAATCACCCAGTTACGTTGTGACGTTTGGTAGCACCCAAAGTGTTCCTCCGGCAAACAGGAGTTGCATAATCTCATAGTCATAGGAACATGTATAAGTCATGAAGAAAGCAATAGCAACATACTAAACAATCGGGTGCTAAGCTAATGGAATGGTTCATGTCAATCAGATCATTCTCTTAATGATGTGATCCCGTTAATCAAATAACAACTCATTGTTCATGGTTAGGAAACATAACCATCTTTGATTAACGAGCTAGTCAAGTAGAGGCATACTAGTGACACTCTTGTTTGTCTATGTATTCACACATGTATTATGTTTCCGGTTAATACAATTCTAGCATGAATAATAAACATTTATCATGATATAAGGAAATAAATAATAACTTTATTATTGCCTCTAGGGCATATTTCCTTCAAACACACCATTTGTTACTTCTTGGAGAGTGGTGTCTCCTAGATTGGCTAGGTGTCACTTGGGAGCCTCCGACAAAGATTGTGGAGTTGAACCAAGGAGTTTGTAAGGTCAAGGAGAGCGGCCTACTTCGTGAAGATCTACCGCTACTGAGGCAAGTCTTCGTGGGCGATGGCCATGATGGGACAGACAAGGTTGCATCTTCGTGGAACCTTCGTGGGTGGAGCCCTCCGTGGACTCGCGCAACCGTCACCCCTCCGCGGGTTCAAGTCTCCATCAACGTGGATGTACATAGCACCACCTATCGGAACCACGACAAAACATCCGTGTCTCCAATTGCGTTTGAATTCTCCAAACCCTTCCCTTTACATTCTTGCAAGTTGCATGCTTTACTTTCCGCTGCTCATAGACTCTTTGCATGCTTGCTTGAATTGTGTTAAGATTGCTTGACTTGTGCTAAGATAGCTAAAATCTGCCAAAGACTAAAATTGGGAAAAGGATAGATTTTTATATTGGTCAAGTAGTCTAATCACCCCCCTCTAGACATACTTTCGATCCTACAATTTTCCCTCAAGTGGATGAACTAAGGTTTATCAATCCGTGTGAGGTGTAGGATGAAGATGGTCTCTCTCAAACGACCCTGCAACCAAATACAAGAAATCTCTTGTGTCCCCAACACACCCAATACAATGGAAAATTGTATATGTGCACTAGTTCGGCGAAGAGATGGTAATAAAAGTGTAATATGGATGGTAGAAATATATTTTTATAATCTGAATAAATAAAAACAGCAAGGTAGCAAATAATAAACAGGCACAAAAACGGTATTGCGATGCTTAAAAACAAGGCCTAGGGTCCGTACTTTCGCTAGTGCAATCTCTCAACAATGCTAACATAGTTGGATCATATGATTATCCCTCAAAGTACAATAAAGAATCACTCCCGAGTTCCTATTAGCGGAGAACAAAATATAGGAATTGTTTATCGGGTACGAAACCTCCTCAAAGCTATTCTTTCCGTTCGATCTATTCAAGAGTTCGTACTAAAATACGCAAAGCTATTTTTTCCGTTCGATCTATCCTAGAGTTCATACTAGAATAACACCAAAGAAAATTCATATTAATAATACTCAATCCACACAAAAAACTACAAGGAGACCCCAAAGTTTATATCGGAGAAAGGATAATAAAAACGTGCATCAACCCCTATGCATAGATTACCCCAATATCACCGCGGGAATCCGCAAGTTGAGTGCCATAACGTATATCAAGTGAATCAATAAGATACCCCAATATCACCTCAAGTATTCATATCGCAAGACATACATCATGTGTTCTCAAATCTAAACATTCAATCCGACATGAAAAAACTTCAAAGGGTAAAGATTCAATTCATCACAACAAGAGTATAGAGGGGAGAAACATCATATGATCTGACTATATTAACAAAGCCCATGATATAGATCACGAGAGAGAGATATTAAACACATAGCTACTGGTACAAACCCTCAGCCCTGAGGGTGGACTACTCCCTCCTCATCGTGGTGGCCGTCGGGATGATGAAGATGGCCACCGGAGATGACCCCCCTCGGCAGGGTGCCAGAACGGGTCTAGATTGGTTTTCGGTGGCTACAGAGCCCTGCGACGGCAGAACTTCTGATCTAGGTTAACCCCGAAGGGTTTCGGAATATTTGGGAATTTATAGTGCAAAGAAGGGGTGCGGAAGGCCACCGAGGTGGGCACAACCCACCTGGGCGCGCCCTGGTGGGTTGTGCTCCCCTCTGGGCACCCCCCAGGTGCAGCTCTGGCCCAATGGGTTCCTTCTAGTCCAAAAAAATTCTCCATAAAGTTTCGCAGTGTTTGGACTCCGTTTGATATTGATTTCCTGCAATGTAAAAAACAAGCAAAAACAACAACTGGCACTGGGCACTGGGTCAATAGGTTAGTCCCAAAAAATGATATAAAGTTGCTATAAAATGATTGTAAAATGCCCAAGAATGATAAAATAACAGCACGAATACGTCATAAATTATAGATATGTTGGAGACGTATCAATATCCCCAAGCTTAATTCCTACTCGTCCTCGAGTAGGTAAATGATAAAAGAAATAATTTATGAAGTGTGAATGCTAGCAAAGTGCATAAGTTTGATCAATGATAATTTCAATTACTTTCTTAGCATCATAACATCAATTCTTTCTTATGAAACTTCTCATGTTATAGTGGCAACCAATTCACATGTTAAGGTTCAAACAATGAATTCTCTTGAAACCCGACAACCTATGTTCTGAGTCACCAAGCAATTGCAATTCAACTTATTCAACGGAGTTTAAGTAAGAGCTCCACATACTCAACCATCATATAGTCTTCTATGATTGCTAACACTCACCTTGTACACATGAGCAAAATGTTTCAACCGGACACATAGAAAGATATGGGCTTATTGTTTTGCCTCCCAACGTATTCACCTCAAGGGTGATGTCAACAATAATAACGGATGCTACCCATATTCAACTGGACATATGTGCCTAGATCTTTCCTCACCACATGATGCTTGCCAAAAGAGAAAAATAAAAAGCAATAGGGAGAAAAACTTTGACTCTTTGCATAAAAGTAAATACTGAAAAGTAAAAGATAGGCCCTTCGCAAAGGGAAGTAGGGATTTGTAGAGGTGCCAGAGCAAAGCAAAAATTGAGAGATAAAAACATTTTGAGAGGCATACTTTTCCCACCAATGAAAACGACTTAGAGCTCCCAACACTTTCCATGCTAGATAATCATAGGCGGTTCCCAAACAGAAAATAAAGTTTATTCCTTTTCCACCATACTTTCACTTTCCATGGCTACGTATCCACGGGTGCCCTCCATACCAACACTTTCAAGGAATTTATTATTTGACAACATAAAGTAAATTCTTTTTTCATTTCTGGGCTGGGCATCCTAATACCTTTGCCTTACTCTCATGCAATGACAAGTGAATAAACACTCATCATGAGAATAACACATCTAGCATGGAAAATAATGGCCACCCCTCACCCTCACCGCCTCGCGAAGCAGTACGAGCACACAAAGAGGAATTTATTGAAAATTAGAGATGGCACATACAAATTTGCTTAGAATGACAAAAGAATACCGCATATAGGTAGGTATGGTGGACTCTTGAAAATAAGATTTGGGTTTAAGGGTTTTTGGATGCACAAGTAGTATCTCTACTTGGTGCGGAATTTTTGGCTAGCAAAGATGGGGGGGCAAGCACCACATCTTGAAGGATCTATGACAATATAACTTCTATGTGAATATGAACAAACATAAACCATTACGTTGTCTTCCTTGTCCAACATCAACAATTTTGGCATATCATATTTTGATGGGGGCTCACAATCACAAAAGATTTCTATGATAGTATATTTATATGTGAATCTTCTCTTCCCTTATTAATTCTTTCATGAGTTGCATCATTGACTAATGCTATGTTTGTTAATCCAGTGACAAATCCTAATCTCGAAATACGCCAACCCAACATGTACCTTTGGAGACACCTGTAGAGCACCTTTATAATCACCCAGTTATGTTGTGACGTTTGGTAGCACACAAAGTGTTCCTCCGGTAAACGGGAGTTGCATAATCTCATAGTCATAGGAACATGTATAAGTCATGAAGAAATCAATAGCAACATACTAAACGATCGGGTGCTAAGCTAATGGAATGGGTCATGTCAATTACATCATTCTCCTAATGATGTGATCCCGTTAATCAAATGACAACTCATGTCTTTAGTTAGGAAACATAACCATCTTTGATTAACGAGCTAGTCAAGTAGAGGCATACTAGTGACTCTTTGTTTGTCTATGTATTCACACAAGTATTATGTTTCCGGTTAATACAATTCTAGCATGAATAATGAACATTTATCGTGATATAAGGAAATAAATAATAACTTTATTATTGCCTCTAGGGCATATTTCCTTCAGTCTCCCACTTGCACTAGAGTCAATAATCTAGATTACATAGTAATGATTCTAACACCCATGGAGCCTTGGTGCTGATCATGTTTTGCTCGTGGAAGAGGCTTAGTCAATGGGTCTGCTACATTCAGATCCGTATGTATCTTGCAAATCTCTATGTCTCCCACCTGGACTAGATCCCGGATGGAATTGAAGCGTCTCTTCATGTGCTTGGTTCTCTTGTGAAATCTGGATTCCTTTGCCAAGGCAATTGCACCAGTATTGTCACAAAAGATTTTCATTGGACCCGATGCACTAGGTATGACACCTAGATCGGATATGAACTCCTTCATCCAGACTCCTTCGTTTGCTGCTTCCGAAGCAGCTATGTACTCCGCTTCACATGTAGATCCCGCCATGACGCTTTGTTTAGAATTGCACCAACTGACAGCTCCACTGTTTAATGTAAATACGTATCCGGTTTGCGATTTAGAATCGTTCGGATCAGTGTCAAAGCTTGCATCAACGTAAGCATTTACGATTAGCTCTTTGTCACCTCCATATACGAGAAACATATCCTTAGTCCTTTTCAGGTATTTCAGGATGTTCTTGACCGCTGTCCAGTGATCCACTCCGGGATTACTTTGGTACCTCCCTGCTAGACTTATAGCAAGGCACACATCAGGTCTGGTACACAGCATTGCATACATAATAGAGCCTATGGCTGAAGCATAGGGAACATCTTTCATTTTCTCTCTATCTTCTGGAGTGGTTGGGCATTGAGTCTTACTCAACTTCACATCTTGTAACACAGGCAAGAATCCTTTCTTTGCTTGATCCATTTTGAACTTTTTCAAAACTTTGTCAAGGTTTGTGCTTTGTGAAAGTCCAATTAAGCGTCTTGATCTATCTCTATAGATCTTAATGCCCAATATGTAAGCAGCTTCATCGAGGTATTTCATTGAAAAACTCTTATTCAAGTATCCCTTTATGCTATCCAGAAATTCTATATCATTTCCGATTAGTAATATGTCATCCACATATAATATCAGAAATGCTACAGAGCTCCCACTCACTTTCTTGTAAATACAGACTTCTCCAAAAGTCTGTATAAAACCAAATGATTTGATCACACTATCAAAGCGTTTATTCCAACTCTGAGATGCTTGCACCAGTCCATAAATGGATCGCTGGAGCTTGCACACCTTTTTAGCTCCCTTTGGATCGACAAAACCTTCCGGCTGCATCATATACAACTCTTCTTCCAGAAATCCATTCAGGAATGCAGTTTTGACATCCATCTGCCAAATTTCATAATCATAAAATGCGGCAATTGCTAACATGATTCGGACAGACTTAAGCATCACTACGGGTGAGAAGGTCTCATCGTAGTCAAACCCTTGAACTTCTCGAAAACCTTTTGCGACAAGTCGAGCTTTGTAGACAGTAATATTACTGTCAGCGTTAGTCTTATTCTTGAAGATCCATTTATTCTCAATTGCTTGCTGATCATTGGGCAAGTCAACCAAAGTCCACACTTTGTTCTCATACATGGATCCCATCTCAGATTTCATGGCTTCAAGCCATTTTGTAGAATCTGGGCTCACCATCGCTTCTTCATAGTTCATAGGTTCATCATGATCTAGTAGCATTTCTTCCAGAACAGGATTACCGTACCACTCTGGTGCAGATCTTACTCTGGTTGATCTACGAGGTTCAGTAGTAACTTGTTCTGAAGTTTCATGATCATCATCATTAGCTTCCTCACTAATTGGTGTAGGTGTCACAGAAACCGGTTTCTGTGATGTGCTACCTTCCAATAAGGGAGCAGGTATAGTTACCTCATCAAGTTCTACTTTCCTCCCACTCACTTCTTTTGAGAGAAACTCCTTCTCTAGAAAGGATCCATTCTTAGCAACAAATTTCTTGCCTTTGGATCTGTGATAGAAGGTGTACCCAACAGTCTCCTTCGGGTATCCTATGAAGACACATTTCTCCGATTTGGGTTCGAGCTTATCAGGTTGAAGCTTTTTCACATAAGCATCGCAGCCCCAAACTTTCAGAAACGACAACTTTGGTTTCTTGCCAAACCATAGTTCATAAGGCATCGTCTCAACGGATTTTGATGGTGCCCTATTTAACGTGAATGCGGCCGTCTCTAAAGCATAACCCCAAAACAATAGCAGTAAATCTGTAAGAGACATCATAGATTGCACCATATCAAGTAAAGTACGATTACGACGTTCGGACACACCATTACGTTGTGGTGTTCCAGGTGGCGTGAGTTGCGAAACTATTCCGTATTGTTTCAAATGTAAACCAAACTCATAACTCAAATATTCTCCTCCATGATCAGATCGTAGAAACTTTATTTTCTCGTTACGATGATTTTCAACTTCACTCTGAAATTCTTTGAACTTTTCAAATGTTTCAGACTTATGTTTCATTAAGTAGATATACCCATATCTGCTTAAATCATCTGTGAAGGTGAGAAAATAACGATATCTGCCACGAGCTTCAACATTCATTGGACCACATACATTTGTATGTATGATTTCCAACAAATCTGTTGCTCTCTCCATAGTACCGGAGAATGGCGTTTTAGTCATCTTGCCCTTGAGGCGCGGTTCGCATGTACCAAGTGATTCATAATCAAGTGGTTCCAAAAGTCCATCAGTATGGAGTTTCTTCATGCGCTTTACACCGATATGACCTAAACGGCAGTGCCACAAATAAGTTGCACTATCATTATCAACTCTGCATCTTTTGGCTTCAACATTATGAATATGTGTATCACTACTATCGAGATTCATCAAAAATAGACCACTCTTCAAGGGTGCATGACCATAAAAGATATTACTCATATAAATAGAACAACCATTATTCTCTGATTTAAATGAATAATCGTCTCGCATCAAACAAGATCCAGATATAATGTTCATGCTCAACATTGGCACCAAATAATAATTATTTAGGTCTAATACTAATCCCGATGGTAGATGTAGAGGTAGCGTGCCGACCGCGATCACATCGACTTTGGAACCATTTCCCACGCGCATCGTCACCTAGTCCTTTGCCAGTGTTCGCTTAATCCGTAGTCCCTGTTTCGAGTTGCAAATATTAGCAACAGAACCAATATCAAATACACAGGTGCTACTGCAAGCTCTAGTAAGGTACACATCAATAACATGTATATCACATATACCTTTGTTCACCTTGCCATCCTTCTTATCCGCCAAATACTTGGGGCAGTTCTGCTTCTAGTGACCAGTCTGCTTGCAGTAGAAGCACTCAGTTTCAGGCTTAGTTTCAGACTTGGGTTTCTTCTCCTGAGCAGCAACTTGCTTGCTGTTCTTTTTGAAGTTCCCCTTCTTCTTCCCCTTGCCCTTTTTCTTGAAACTAGTGGCCTTGTTGACCATCAACACTTGATGCTCCTTCTTGATTTCTACCTCCGCAGCTTTTAGCATTGCGAAGATCTCGGGAATTGTCTTATCTATCCCTTGCATATTATAGTTCATCACGAAGCTCTTGTAGCTAGGTGGAAGTAATTGGAGAATTCTGTCAATGACGCAATCATCTGGAAGATTAACTCCCAGTTGAATTAAGTGATTATTATACCCAGACATTTTGAGTATATGCTCACTGACAGAACTGTTCTCCTCCATCTTGCAGCTATAGAACTTACTGGAGACTTCATATCTCTCAATCCGGGCATTTGCTTGAAATATTAACTTCAACTCCTGGAACATCTCATATGCTCCATGACGTTCAAAACGTCGTTGAAGTCCAGATTCTAAGTCGTAAAGCATGGCACACTGAACTATCGAGTAGTCATCAACTTTGCTCTGCCAGACGTTCATAACATCTGGTGTTGCTCCAGCAGCAGGCCTGGCACCTAGCGGTGCTTCCAGGACGTAATTCTTCTATGCAGCAATGAGGATAATCCTCAAGTTATGGACCCAGTCTGTATAATTGCTACCATCATCTTTCAACTTTGCTTTCTCAAGGAACGCATTAAAATTCAACGGAACAACAACACGGGCCATCTATCTACAATCAAACATAAACAAGCAAGATACTATCAGGCACTAAGTTCATGATAAATTTAAGTTCAATTAATCATATTACTTAAGAACTCCCACTTATAAAAACATCCCTCTAATCTTCTAAGTGATCACGTGATCCAAATCAACTAAACCATAACCGATCATCACGTGAAATGGAGTAGTTTTCAATGGTGAACATCACTATGTTGATCATATCTACTATATGATTCATGCTCGACCTTTCGGTCTCAGTGTTCCGAGGCCATATCTGCATATGCTAGGCTCGTCAAGTTTAACCTGAGTATTCTGCGTGTGCAAAACTGGCTTGCACCTATTGTAGATGGACGTAGAGCTTATCACACCCGATCATCATGTGGTGTTTGGGCACGACGAACTTTGGCAACGGTGCATACTCAGGGAGAACACTTTTATCTTGAAATATAGTGAGGGATCATCTTATAATGCTACCGTCAATCAAAGCAAGATAAGATGCATAAAAGATAAACATCACATGCAATCAATATAAGTGATATGGTATGGCCATCATCATCTTGTGCTTGTGATCTCCATCTTCGAAGCATCATCATGATCACCATCGTCACCGGCGCGACACCTTGATCTCTATCGTAGCATCGTTGTTGTCTCGCCAATCTTATGCTTCCACGACTATCGCTACCGCTTATTGATAAAGTAAAGCATTACAGCGTGATTGCATTGCATACAATAAAGCGACAACCATATGGCTCCTGCCAGTTGCCGATAACTCGGTTACAAAACATGATCATCTCATACAATAAAATTTAGCATCATGTCTTGACCATATCACATCACAACATGCCCTGCAAAAACAAGTTAGACATCCTCTACTTTGTTGTTGCAAGTTTTACGTGGCTGCTACGGGCTCAGCAAGAACCGTTCTTACCTACGCATCAAAACCACAACGATAGTTTGTCAAGTTGGTGCGGTTTTAACCTTCGCCAGGACCGGGCGTAGCCACACTCGGTTCAACTAAAGTTGGAGAAACTGACACCCGCCAGCCACCTGTGTGCAAAGCACGTCGGTAGAACCAGTCTTGCGTAAGTGTACGCGTAATGTCGGTCCGGGCCGCTTCATCCAACAATACCGCCGAACCAAAGTATGACATGCTGGTAAGCAGTATGACTTATATCGCCCCCAACTCACTTGTGTTCTACTCGTGCATATAACATCAACGCATAAAACCTGGCTCTGATACCACTATTGGGGAACGTAGTAATTTCAAAATTTTCCTATGCACACGCAAGATCATAGTGATGCATAGCAATGAGAGGGGAGAGTGTTGTCTACGTACCCTCGTAGACCAGAAGCGGAAGCGTTAGCACAGCGCGGTTGATGTAGTCGTACGTGTTCACGGCCCGACCGATCAAGCACCGAAACTATGACACCTCCGAGTTCTAGCACACGTTCAGCTCGATGACGATCCCCGGACTCCGATCCAGCAAAGTTTTGGGGATGAGTTCCATCAGCACGACGGCGTGGTGACGATCTTGATGTTTTACCGCCACAGGGCTTCGCCTAAGCACCGCTACAATATTATCGAGGACTATGGTGGAGGGGGGAACCGCACACGGCTAAGAGATCAATGATCAACTGTTGTGTCTATGGGGTGCCCCCTTGCCCCTGTATATAAAGGAGTGGAGGAGGGGGCGGCCAAGGAGGGTGGCGCGCCCTATGGGGGAGTCCAACTCCCACAGGGAGTAGGACTCCCCTTTTTCCTATTAGGAGTAGCAGAGGGAAGGAAGAGGAAGGAGGGAGGAAGGAAAGGGGGGCCGGCCCCCCTCCCAATTCGGATTGGGCTTGGGGGGCGTGCCCCCTCCCTTTCTCCTTTCCCCTCCTTTCCACTAAGGCCCAATAAGGCCCATATACCTCTCGGGGGGTTCCGATAACCTCCGAGTGATCCGGTATTGTCCCAATCTCACCCGGAACCTTTCCGGTGTCCAAATAAAGTCGTCTAATATATCGATCTTTATGTCTCGACCATTTCGAGACTCCTCGTCAAGTCCATGATCAAATCCGGGACTCCGAACAACCTTCGGTACATCAAAATATATAAACTCATAATGAAACTGTCATCGTAACGTTAAGCGTGCGGACCCTACGGGTTCGAGAACAATGTAGACATGACCGAGACACGTCTCCGGTCAATAACCAATAGCGGAACCTGGATGCTCATATTGGCTCCTACATATTCTCTGAAGATCTTTATCAGTCAGACCGCATAACAACATACGTTTGTTCCCTTTGTCATCGGTATGTTGCTTGCCCGAGATTCGATCGTTGATATCTCAATACCTAGTTCAATCTCGTTACCGGCAAGTCTCTTTACTCGTTCTGTAATACATCATCTTGCAACTAACTTATCAGTTGCATTCCTTGCAAGGCTTAAGTGATGTGCATTACCGAGAGGGCCCAGAGATACCTCTCCGACAATCGGAGTGACAAATCCTAATCTCGAAATACGCCAACCCAACATGTACCTTTGGAGACACCTGTAGAGCACCTTTATAATCACCCAGTTACGTTGTGACGTTTGGTAGCACACAAAGTGTTCCTCCGGTAAACGGGAGTTGCATAATCTCATAGTCATAGGAACATGTATAAGTCATGAAGAAAGCAATAGCAACATACTAAGCGATCGGGTGCTAAGCTAATGGAATGGGTCATGTCAATCACATCATTCTCCTAATGATGTGATCCCGTTAATCAAATGACAACTCATGTTTATGGTTAGGAAACATAACCATCTTTGATTAACGAGCTAGTCAACTAGAGGCATACTAGTGACTCTTTGTTTGTCTATGTATTCACACAAGTATTATGTTTCCGGTTAATACAATTCTAGCATGAGTAATAAACATTTATAATGATATAAGGAAATAAATAATAACTTTATTATTGCCTCTAGGGCATATTTCCTTCACAACTCACTCCAAAGGATTGCTCCAAATGATCTACATCAACATTGGGCATCCACATATTCATTACCTACATGAAGTCATCATCGACAAAACCCAAGGTTAGTTCATCCCTCTTAGGGGGGACATCACATCTAGGGGGAGCTTTACTCTAAAATTGAGCTAAAACAACTCTAATGGTGTGAGCGCAACAATGCTTTATGCAAAAGTGGTAACCCCACTTGTGCTTAACCGATGAGTATGACCTATGATCAAATGTTCTCATTTGACTCCTAAGTCAATATACTCATATATAGATGACCTAGTCATCGCCAATTGCTTGATAGATGCTAGAGTGTCTATGCATGCTTTGTCACATATTTCATTTGCCATTTTGTTGTGTGAGCATGTTGGATGCATATTTCTCTCATTCGAGGACATCCATTTGTTGCTTTGATTGTTTGGCTTTTTCTCTTTTGCCAAATGGATGGACAAGAATGCCTAAGAACTCCCTCTAGCTATATGTGCTTTCCTCGTCTCAAACTCTATTCATGCTACATCACAAAGTTTGATCAAGTCAGATTCGAACCACTCTATGTGAGGAGCACTCGGAGTCCCCGATTCGTCATAGACTTACACTTCCAAAACCTCTTTGTGCATTTCGGTCTGACCGATTCATCCTTTTCGGTCCTACCGAGATCACTTAGTTGATCTAGGTTTTCAATCTCAGTGCAACCGATTAGAACCTTTTGGTCACACCGAGTTGCAGTAACTGCCTGCAGTTTGGCATCTCGGTGCCACTGAGTTGTTCCACTCGGTCACACCGACAGGGTCAGGTTATATATACTGACGGGTAAAATTTTGGAAAATTATCCAAAACCCTTCACCCACGCGTAACCTTCTCTGCCTCTCTGGGTCTCCGGATCGTCCTCTCGCCGCCAGCGACCTCCCGCCACTGGTCTCCGCCGCCGTCAACGGCAATCTACCCCGCCGTTGCCGCCGTAGCGAACACTCGCCGCTCTAGGGTAAGTGTTCGACCCCTTGTGTTGTCTTTTTCACTCCGATTCCAAGCCCAAGAACAATGCCATGTTTCTTGCCACGATTGAGATTGATCCATCCAGATAAAACTTCCTTTGGTCTAGATTGATTCGAAAATTTTAGGGTTAGCTCTCCGCATAACTCATCTTGGACCGACCGAAATGTAGAAATTGGTCTCACCAATTCGGCCTTGGCCATTGCACATGCGCTTTTTGGTCCAACCAAAACGTGCAAATTGGTGTGACCGAGTTCAAGATTCTATGAAAGCCTAGCAATCTCGGTGCCACCAAACTGTGACTCGGCCCAACCGAGTTCACTAGTTTAGATTCCAAGTGTTGCTTTGGTATCACCGAGTTTGTCAATTCGGTAGCTCCGAGATCACTTCTGTAGAGAACTAAAACTAAGCTTTTTGACTCAATTGTTTTGGAAAACCTCTATACTTTGTGATGCTCATCTATTCTACCTCATCTACAACCTATTCACAGGGTCTGCTGACAGTTTGCCTAAAGATGTCTTATCAAAGTGACAGTCAGAACAAGTCTGAAGAGCAGGTTCAGTTGAGTGAGGGCACTAGTCCCTCCAGCAGCTATGATGAGGGAAGCAGGAGCACACCTAGTAACCTACCAAAAGCAGCTACCAGGACAAGGAAGAAGAAAACCTCAGATTCTAAAGATGAGGATTATGTGGGTGTTGAGGATGAGGCCACTTCAAGGAAAAAGGTGCTGAAAAAGGAGTATGGCACAGCTGCTGCAAGTAAGCCAGGACTGAAAACAAAGGCTCCAGCAAGAAGAGTTCCAATGTCAAAAGTGAGAGCCTCCACTCAAGAAACAATGGAGTTCACTCTTGAACCCAAAGAAGGAGGTGAAGGCAAGAAGAGGAAAGAAAGGGTTAAGAAGACCATTGCCAGAGTTATTGGCAAGCCATCAATGATGAGAGATGATGAATAAGAGGAAGAGGATGCTGCTCCAGCACACAAAGCTCAGAAGTTTATGGGAGATGCAATCAGATCAGGGGCTGCTCCATCTAATCCCAAGTCTGCTCCCAAAGCTCTAGCTCAAAAGTCTGCACCCAAGAGAAGCACCAGGAACATTCCTGTTGCAGAAAAGAACAAGGCCCCAGTGCCTGAGATTGTTGATGAAGAAGATGATGAAGTCCAAGTGCTAAGGAAGCTCAAGCCCAAGATCCCTGAGCACAATGATGCACATCCTATTGCAGAAAATATGAAGATCAGGAAGGATTCATGACTGAGATTATGGAGACAGACTGATCCATATGCTGTCAGGAGGAGAACTGTTGTGGATTACAGGTTCCACACAAAGGAACAACAAGACTTTTATGAGACTGTCCTGCTTGACAAGAAGCCCATAGTGTGTGACATGAGATGGATTGACTGGGAGTACATCAGGGAGAATGAGGATCACTATCCAGGAGTATATGACAGCTTCAAAGCATGTGGAGTTGATACATTTGTTGCCCAAAAGCTCACCAAGTGGAACGATGAGCTCATCATGTAGTTTTACACCACACCCCACTTCTATCCAGATGGAAGGATAGTTTGGATGTATGAAGGTACTAGGTACCAATCCACTATTGAAGAATGGGCTCAGTTGATCAATGCCCCAGAAGAACATGAGGATGACTTGAATGTTTATGCCGAGAAGAAGAAAGACCACAACACTATGGCACACATATACAGAGAGATCCCAGATGATGCTTTAGCGACTCATAAGTTTGGATCTGTCCACTTCTTGTTGTCTCCTCTGCCTACCATCAACTGGATCCTAAGGCACACATTGCTACCCTAGTCAGGTGATCACAAGATGATCGGAGGACATGCTATCAATTTGCTACATTTGTTTGGTGTGCCTCAAAAGTTCAAAGTCATGAGTCTGATTGTAGAGACAATCAAAAGGACAGCGGCTGATCAGAAGAGAAGCTGTGGGTATGCCCCACAAATTTAGGAGCTCATCAACTCCAAGATGGGCACAGGCAAATATCTATTGGATAAGGAGCACCTGGCCATATACGCTGAATTTGAAGACAACACAGTTGTGATGGATGAGAATGAACTATCATCAGTTCAAGCACAGGAGAAGAAAGCCAAAGATGAGAAAGCTGCAAGGATGCCAACTATTGAAGAGGCATCTCAAGTGTTCTTGAAGACCAAGCAAGATCAGCTTGGATATTTGATCCAATCCACTTTGAGGATTGAGAAGGGCTTGGCCACCCTGACTCAAAACCAGGAGAGTTTGGAGAGGATCATTGAGCAGAAATTATATGATCTTGATGTCAAAGTAACTGAGATTCAGTCAGCAGTTGAGAAACTTCTAGAGGAAGTGGAGGAGAAGAAGGGCAAGTCAACTACAGATGCTTTTGCTAGAGTACCCCGAAGCCAGAGGTCTGCTCCAGTGCTAGTCACAGATACTAGAGCTACAACATCAGCACCAGCAGCTACAGCTCCAGTGCCACCGCCAGCAGCCACTCCATCATCTCCAACTACTTCAACTGATGCCTTCGTCCTTGGAGTTCTCTCTGCACCACCTCCCGAAGATCAAGCCTGAGAGACGTTTAGCACTATGCATTTTTGAACTTTTTGGTAACTTGTTGCCAAAGGGGAAAAATGTATAGATCATAGGCTTCGAGAGAGAGTGTTGCTTTTTATCTCTCTTGTTTTTTGTTGAACTTGTTTATTGTGTGCTTGTGTGAGATACTTTATGTTCTTGTGAGATACTTGTTTGATCACGTGTTTGATCATATGCTACCCTTAATGCTTGCTGGATGATATTATCTCTTATATCCTTATATGATAATTCACTTGCTTGGTGATGAGTGCATGCTTTTAATTTCTCTCATTTTGAGCGCTCCACCAAGATGTATGTGACATGGAAGAGTAACCCATGATCCTAATCGATTGTGCATTTGCATTCAAAAGGAAATTTTAAATAATGCACAAATTTAGGGGAGCTCTTGCTTGTCACATACTTCTCAAAGAGACGATGTTTTTAAATCTTATTATCATTTGTCGAAGCTTTGATCTATATGTTGTCATCAATTACCAGAAAGGGGGAGATTGAAAGTGCAACTATCCCTGGGTGGTTTTGGTAATTCCTAACAACATATAGCTCATTGAGCTAATACTATTTCAAGATAAATATTTCAGAAAAGCTCAATGATTGGCATGGCATGGATTAGAAAGTGGACCCCTCACAATGCTAAGGACAAAAGGATTGGCTCAAGCTCAATGCACAAGACTCTACATTTTTCATTTTAGTGATCCAAGATCGCATTGAGTCCATAGGAAAAGCCAATACTATCAAGAGGGGGTGAGATGTTGCTTAATGAGTTTCTTGCTCAAAATGCTTAGTGATATGCTCCAAATCCCTCAACTACTTTCTCGTATCCACATATGTCCCAAACCAAAATTCAAACTCGGCCCTACCGAAACTTTCTATCCGACACCACCGAGTTCTCTTGACATAGCCACTGCTAGAAACCCTAGTCTTTTCGGTCTCACCGATAGGGATCTCGGTCTCACTGAGATGGGATTGTAATCCTTCTGTTTCCCTTCGTAACGTTTCGGTCAAACCGAGATGAGCGATCGGTCCCACCGAGATTGCAATGCAAACTCTCTGTTTCCCTTTCGTAATGTTTCGGTCAAACCGAGATGAGTGAATCGGTCCCACCGAGTTTTCCTGACCAACTCTCTGTTTCTCTATTACCAAAATCAGTCCCACCGAGTTTGTGTAATCGGTCTCACCGAGATTACGTTATGCCCTAACCCTAAAGAAATCGGTCCCACTGAGTTGACGTGTCGGTTCCACTGAAAATCCTAACGTTCACATTTTTTACTAAATCGGTCCGACCGAGTTTGGTAAATTGTGTGTAACAATTAGATTTTGTGTGGAGGCTATATATACCCCTCCACCCACTCTTCATTCGTGGAGAGAGCCATCAGAACGTGCCTACACTTCCAACATACATTTTCTGAGAGAGAACCACCTACACTTGTGTTGAGGTCAAGATATTCCATTCCAACCACATAAATCTTGATCTCTAGCCTTCCCCAAGTTGGTTTCCACTCAAATCTTCTTTCCACCAAATCCAATCCTATGAGAGAGAGTTGAGTGTTGAGGAGACTATCATTTGAAGCACAAGAGCAAGGAGTTCATCATCAACACACCATTTGTTACCTCTTGGAGAGTGGTGTCTCCTAGATTGGCTAGGTGTCAATTGGGAGCCTCCGTCAAGATGGTGGAGTTGAACCAAGGAGTTTGTAAGGGAAAGGAGATCGCCTACTTCGTGAAGATCTACCCGAGTGAGGCAAGTCCTTCATGGGCGACGGCCATGGTGGGATAGACAAGGTTGCTTCTTCGTGGACCCTTCGTGGGTGGAGCCCTCCGTGGACTCGCGCAACTATTACCCTTCATGGGTTGAAGTCCCCATCAACGTGGATGTACGATAGCACCACCTATCGGAACCATGGATAAAAAATCTCCATGTCAACATTGTGTTTGCTCTCTCAAACTCCTCGCTTTACCTTCATATGGAATTGTTTTACTTTCCGCTGCTATATCTTAGAATTGCATGTGTAGGTTGATTGCTTGACTTGTGCAAAGTTGCTAAAATCTGCCAAGAACTAAAATTGGGAAAAGGCTAGATTTTTATTTGGTCAAGTAGTCTAATCACCCTCCTCTAGACATACTTTCGATCCTACACATAGATCCCAATGGTAAAGCGGTGGATCAAAAGGGTATATCCCTCCATGATTGGCTCCTTGCTTTACTTTTGTGCATCCAGACTAGATATCATGTTGAGTGTGGGAATTTGTGCACGGTTTCAAGCCGCACCTGAGGAAAGCCACTATGTGGCGGTCAAGCGAATCTTTCGATATTTGGATCATGCCCCAAACTTTGGCTTATGGTACCCAAGAGGAGCTAACTTCAACCTTGTGGGCATTTCGGACTCGGATTGAGCGGGAGACAAAGTGGATAGGAAGTCCATTTCCGGAGGGTGCCGATTTCTTGGTTGATCTTTGGTGAGTTGGTCTTCTAAGAAGCAAAGTTGTGTGTCTCTCTCATCCATCAAAGCGTAGTATGTGGCCGCCGGTAGTTGTTGTGCTCAACTTCTATGGATGAGGCAAACTTTAAAGGATTACGGTGTCACTTGTGACAAAGTGCCTCTTTGGTGTGACAATGAAAGTGTCGTGTCGCTTGAAGGTACGTCGGTATTTCCCCAAAGAGGAAGGGATGATGCAGCACAGCGGCGGTAGGTATTTCCCTCAGATATGAAACCAAGGTTATCGAACCAGTAGGAGAATCAAGAAACACAACGTAAACAACCCCTGCACACAGATAACAAATCCTCGCAACCCGACGTGTTAAAGGGGGTGTCAATACCTTTCGGGTAACGGTGCCAGAAATTGGTGCGTGACGAGAAAAAGTTGTAATAGAATGAATAAATAGATTGCAAATAAAATAAAGTGCAGCAAAGTATTTTGGGGTTTTTTGGATTAATAGATCTAAAAATAAACGCAAAGGAAAATAGATCGCAAAGGCAAATAATATGAGAAAGAGACCCAGGGGCCGTAGGTTTCACTAGTGGCTTCTCTCGAGAAAAATAACAAACGGTGGGTGAACAAATTACTGTTGGGCAACTGATAGAACTTCAAATACTCATGACGATATCTAGGCAATGATCATTACATAGGCATCACATCCAAGATTAGTAGACCGACTCCTGCCTGCATCTACTACTATTACTCCACACATCGACCGCTATCCAACATGCATCTAGTGTATTATTCATGGAGAAATGGAGTAATGCAATAAGAATGATGACATGCTGTAGGCAAGATCTATCTATGTAGAGATAGACCCCATCTTTTTAACCTTAGTAGCAACGATACATACGTGTCGGTTCCCCTTCTGTCACTGGGATCAAGCACCGTAAGATTGAACCCACTACAAAGCACCTCTTCCCATTGCAAGATAAATAGATCAAGTTGGCCAAACAAAACTCCAAATATCGGGGAAGATATACGAGGCTATAAGCAATCATGCATATAAGAGATCAAAGAAACTCAAATAACTTTCATGGATAAAAAGAGATAGATCTGATCATAAACTCAAACTTCATCGGATCCCAACAAACACACTGCAAAAGAGTTACATCATATGGATCTCCAAGATACCATTGTATTGAGAATCAAACGAGAGAGAGGAAGGCATCTAGCTACTAACTATGGACCCGAAGGTCTACAAAGAACTACTCACGCATCATCGGAGAGGCAGCAATGGAGGTGGTGAACCCCATCCGAGATGGTGTTTAGATTGGGTCTGGCGGTTATGGACTTTGCGGCGGCTGGATCAATATTTTGCCAGCTCCCCTAGGATTTTGGGAATATTGGGGTATTTATAGAGCAAAGAGGCGGTCCGGGGGGCACCCGAGGTGGGCACAACCCACCAAGGCGCGCCTGGGCCTCCTGGCACGCCCTGGTGGGTTGTGCTCCCCTCGGAGCACCCCACAGGCGCAGCCAGGGCCTGTTGTGTTCCTTCTGGCCCATAAAAATTCTCCGTAAAGTTTCGTGGCATTTGGATTCCGTTTGACATTGATTTTCTATGATGTAAAAAAACGGAAAAAAACAGCAACTAGCCCTTGGCACTATGTCAATAGGTTATTACCATGCAACCCCCACCCCGGCAATGGCGACGCTCCCACCCCCACCCCGGCGATCTCCACCCCCTTCCGGCGATCTCCTACACTAGCCACTAAAATCTAGTTCTTCTCCAGTGGATCTCTTCGGTGCTCCGGGATCTACACGTTCATACCCATCTTTAATGGGTTCCATGGAGGGTTCCACCCTTGGCCTGGACTTCTCCAAAGGTTTGGCTTTTGCGGAGAAGGTTTTCAGATCTACGGGCTTTTCGGTACACCCCATGGAGGACTCCCACATCTTCACCATGGTGGTTTTGTTTGGGCGCCACAACTTTCGTTTGAACGAGGATTCTGTGGCTGCGGCTCTAGAAGCAGCTATTGGTGGATCGGGCATTGATTTCATGGTGTTTTTGATAAAGGACAAGGTTTTTGGATTTCAAGTCTCTTGCAAGGTTGTTGCCATGATTATTCTTCGTCTTCGGTCTTTTTCTTGCGAACAATTCAAATGTTACTTCCATTTGTGGAGTAACGGTGGCCCTAATTGGAGTCGTGAGTTCAAGATCTGGAAATTGGAGTGTGATGCTGAGTGGATCCTAGTGAGTCCCTCGAAGAGACGTGCTGCTCTTGGGGTTTTTGCCCTGCACTCTAAGCCTTCGAAGTCTTCTTTCAAATTGGCTCATTCAATTGGCAAAAAGCTCTCATTTGCAGTTTTCCAAAGCTATGGTGCTTGCCAGGATTATCGTTATCCAGCTACGGAAAATTGCATTCGCGATGTTGAACAGGCGGGTTACTCAATTTCTTCTCATGAGCGGGTTATTATTCGTCCAACCTTGCTGGCGACTCTCCGGTGGACGTCGGCGAGACCATCTATCTCGTTTGGTACGGTGCATGATCTTCGGCCCCATGATCGCACGCCACCAATCTCGAGCGGGAATTCTGTTCCTTCGAATGAGGACGAGTCGGGCCAGTTGGGCCTGCTTCTGTGGACTCGGAGGGCCTTGCTAAGTCATCATCCTCCTCTGAGGTGGGCCGGGCTTCGCCGGTTTCCTTTGGGGAGCACCTGGATATCCCCTCGTCTCAACAAGCAAGGGAAGATTTCGAAAACTTAATTTCTGGTATGGTCGATGAAATTTCTACGTGCCAGCAGTGCCTGAAGAAGGGTCATTTTGCTTCTGCGTGTACATCTACGCTTTGGTGTATCTCTTGCCTCCGGTCTGGTCACGTCAGAAAAGATTGCAACAAATTTGCTAGAATCTTAGGGCTCGTGTGGCAAGCCAAACCTGTTAACGCTCCATCTTCCGAGGCGCGCTGCGGGAATATCTCTCTGACAAGTCCTTTACCAAACTTGGACCTCCCTTGCACTTCCGCATTTACACCGTCGTCCAGTTCCATCAGCCCTGGCCCCAAGACACCACCGACTTCGCCGCCTGCAACCCCTCCCCCGCCCCTTCACTCGCCGTCATTGGAGGCGGAGCTCCCGACCCCGATGGCCAACTTCCATTTGGATCCCCTGCGGTATGTACCTGCTGGTCACCACATCGTTGATGGGGGAGTAGATCGTCTGCCGCGAACCTTTGTGACGCCACATACCCCAGTTGTGCGCCGCCATGAGGAGTTCATGCTTGCGGAGGTAATGCCTATTCCTCAACCAGATGAGATTGGTGCTGCTAGAGAGGAAGTAGTGCAGTGGTTGCATGGGCATGGGGTTCATGTTCGGTCAGCTTAGCCTTGGATCCGGTCCGTTGGGCTTTTTGAGCTTCGAGATGCTGCCGTCAGATTTTCTCTGCTACAACTTCTGCCTCAGCCGCTGGGTAATGACCGTTTCGTGCGTTTTATGAAGCATGACGAAGGTGAAAATTTTCGGGGAGTTCAGGGTTTTCGTTAGGGACTTATTATGTTTCTTGGTATTCCGTTGGACCTTCGTAACACTGAATGCATTAGGGCAGCGGTAAATACTTTTGGCAAATTCCATCATTGGGTCAGTGAGGACCCCTATTTGGTTCGCTCTTTAGTCTTCGCTTCCTTCCCAGAGGATTTCCTTGTACCACGTGATGTGGTCTTCATGGATTTTGCGGCCTATGGTGGGGCGAGGGTTTCTTGGACTGCGCCTCTATACATTTTGGGAGCGAACTTTGCTGAGCAGATGCCCCAGGATGAAGATTGGATGCCCCTCAATGGTAATCCGCATCCAGTTCCGGGTGTTCCTTTCCCGGATTTGCCCCCGTTTAATCTTCCTGTCTACCCCGCCATGGGGTGGAATGCAGTCCCTCCTCCGCCGCTAGAGCCTGTGATCATTGAAGTGACCGAGGACAATTGGGGGAATGACCAAGACAATGAGCCTGCACCTGTTCAAGATCAAGAGTCAATGGTGGTGGATCTCTCCGCCCAGCCAAACTCCGCTACTGACCAGGATCCTCCCGTCATTGTGGTGGAGGATGATATATCTGAAACAATTATGCAGCCTGTGGTCAATGAAGATACAGCGAACAATTGGGCAATTGTGGTGTATCATCCTCCTACTGTCACAAAGGAGATTGCTCTGCCTGTGATTCCTTTTGGGCCTCCTTTGCCCCCGGAGATGATTTGGAGGTCTTTTGAGAACCTTTTGCAAGCTCCTGTAGCATTCTCTGTACCCAGGCCAGTGATGCTGCAGCCTTTGTCACCCGTTGTTCTGTCTAAGAGAAGCTGGGATTTGGCTTTCAGCGATTCGGACCTGCCACGTCTTACATGGAGGGAGGAGGAGCCAGCTCGGCCAGTTGCCAGGGCGCTTTTTTCTGATCCTATTGCTGTGCAACCTGTGCAGGTGCCCTCTTCAGCTGCGGTCAAAACTCGCAAGCCACGAAAGACTCTGGCACCAACTCCAATTGTTGACACCACAGTTCGACGCTGCACCAGAAGCTCGGCCCAGCGGGATGGTTTCAAGCCCACATTCCAGGAGCTCGCACTTCAGCCCAAGAGGAAGAAGCCAAAGGCCAAGCCTTTCACGGCCCAGATTTATGAAGAGCCTGCTTCTGATGGAATTCCTCCTGCAACCCCTGTCAGTAGACTCCAAGAAGTTGGACGTGAGCTTCAGATTGATGCTGCTCTGCTAACTGTGGATGCACTTATGGTGGACCCACCTGCTGTAGCTTCGCCTAAGCATGATGATTAGTGTGTCCCTGGCATATTGGGTTTTGCAAGCCCTTAATTTTGCTTTTTCTCTATTTTTAGGCAATTTCCTGCTCCTGGAACTTTGGTGCTTGGTGATGTTGGGACAGACTAAACTGTCGTTTCTTAAAAATGTGGTATTGTGTGCCCTGTGGTTTCTGGCCTTTAATTTTTGCTATAATGAGTAATAGCTGTAGAAACTGGAATGTTCTTTGTTGGAACGTAAGAGGCCTGAACTCTGAAGCTAGACAGAGGGCTGTTAGGCAAAAAATTGAGGAGAGCCAATGTTCAATAGCTTGTCTGCAAGAAACAAAATGTACTTCTTTTGACTCGCGGACAATCAAATCTTTCTGCCCTAAAAGATTTGACTCCTTTGTCTGTTCTCCTTCAATTGGAGCTTCTGGTGGAATTATTGTTGTCTGGAATTCTGCAGCTTTTAGTGGTACTGTAATTGAAGTGCAGCAGTTTGCTGTGGTGGTTCAGTTTACTTCCAGGCAAAATAATGATTCTTGGACTCTTGTGGCTGTTTATGGTCCTTGTCAGGGTGTAGCCAGGGACAACTTTGTTACTTGGTTATACAACCTGGCTATACCTGTTAATGAGCACTGGTTGCTACTTGGTGATTTTAATTTCCTCCGATCTGTGGATAACAGAAACTTACCGGGTGGGGACATAAATGACATGTTCATCTTTAACGAGATTATCGGTCACCTGGGCCTCCTTGAACTTCCAATCAAAGGCAGATCATACACATGGTCCAATATGCAGGATACCCCACTCCTTGAGCAGCTAGACTGGTTTTTCACCTCTGTAGATTGGATTTCTGATTACCCCATGACTGAAGTTTTGCCCCTGGCTAGGACTGCATCAGATCATGTGCCTTGTCTAGTATCCATCAAAACTTCCATTCCAAAATCAAACATCTTTAGGTTTGAAAACTATTGGCTTGAACTGGAAGGTTTCATGAATTGTGTTGAATCCTCTTGGAAGCAGCCCTCTCGGAAGACACACATAACTGCTAAAATTGCAGACAAATTTAAGTGTTTGAGAATGTGTCTTAAGAGATAGCAAATGAATATTTCCAAATTGAGGCTATTGATTAGCAAATGCAATCATGTCATTTTCCTTTTGGATGAATTAGAGGAGTGGAGGCCTCTTGTTATTCAAGAGAACAACTTCAGAAGAATTGTCAAAACACATTTGGAAAAGATTCTGCACTTACAGTTTCTGTACTGGAAGAAACGATGCTCTATCAGATACTTTAAGGTGGGGGGAGAAAACACTAAGTTTTTCCATGCTATGGCCACTGAGAGGCATAGGAGAAACTCCATAGCTAGTCTAAGACTACCTGATGGAACTGTAGTTTCTGATCACTCCCAAATGGCTGGACTTATCTGGAGCTGTTTTAAGAATAGAATGGGCACCTCTAGAGGGATTGTGATGGGTTTTGACTTATCTTCGCTTATCTCACCAGTGTCTGGCCTTGAGGTGCTCACTAGGCCTTTTGAAAAGGAGGAAATGGATAATGTGGTCAAGCATATGCCTGTGGATAAGGCACCTGGTCTGGATGGATTTAATGGCTTGTTTTTTAAGAAATGCTGGCACCTTATTTCTAGGGATTTTTATGAGCTAGCCCAGGCATTTCATGAGGGAAAGGCTGTCTTAGATAACATCAATAGCTCTTTTATTACTCTTGTGCCCAAAAAACTTTCTCCTGAGGAAGTGGGGGACTTCAGACCTATCTCTCTCACTAGTATGGGGCTTAAATTTTTGTCCAAAATGGCTGCAAATAGACTTCAAACAATGATCATGCAGTGCATCCATAAGAACCAATATGGTTTCATCAAAACCAGAACAATACAAGACTGCCTGGGTTGGACTTTTGAGTACTTGCATCAATGCCACCAGTCCAAGCGGCCAATAGTAATCCTTAAACTGGGTTTTGAAAAGGCATTTGACTCCATTGAGCATGAAGCTATCTTTCAAATTCTCAGGTATAAGGGCTTTAATGATAAGTGGATTCTTTGGATGAAACAGCTCCTTACCACTGGTACCTCTTCTGTTCTGCTCAACGGAGTCCCTGGGAAAAAGTTTGTTTGTAAGAAAGGTGTTAGACAGGGTGACCCTGTATCTCCCTTGCTATTTGTCATAGCTGCTGATCTGCTACAAACAGTGATTAATGATATGTACAGGAGGGGAATTCTGCATTTACCTATTCCCTGACATGATACAGACTACCCTGTGATCCAATATGCTGATGATACTTTGATCATCCTCCCTGCAGATAGGGTCCAACTCCTGGCTCTGAAAGATATGCTACAGGTGTTCTCTCAGTCCACTTGTCTGGATGTCAACTATCAAAAGTGTTCCATTATTCCAATCAATGTTGACTCTGCTGTAATGCAGGATTTAGCAACTGCTTTTGACTGCAAAATTGGTACAATGCCATTTACTTATCTGGGATTACCTGTGGGGACCACCAGACCCAAAATGGTAGACTTCATGCCACTGGTTGACTGTATGGAGAGAAGAATGACTGCTAGTTCTTCCTTCCTTAACCAAGGAGAAAGGCTACAGTTCCTAAACTCGGCCCTATCCTCTTTACCAATTTTCTTTATGGGTAGTCTTGCCCTCCCAGCTGGTATTCTGAAACAGTTGGAAAGAATTCAAAGGCAGTGCTTGTGGAGAAAGCATAGGGATGAGCCAGCTCCATCTCTGGCGGCTTGGGAACTCATATGTAGGCCAAAGAACAAAGGAGGTCTTGGTATTCTTAATCTGGGGGTTCAGAATGTGGCTCTCCTTCTCAAGCATGCCAGCAATTTCCTGAACAAACGACAAATTCCTTGGGTATCTCTAGTTTGGGACTCATATTATTTTGAGAGAATGCCCCAGGGAACAAATGACCGTGGCTCATTCTGGTGGAGAGATATTTGCAAAATCATGCAGCATTTTAGGGACTGCTCCTGGGTACAGATCAATGAAGGGGACACTGCTCTCTTTTGGTCTGATAATTGGAACCTTGGCTCTGAGACATCTAGTTTGCAGACTCGATTCCCAAGGCTTTTCTCTTTTGCCAAGGACCCTTGGATCTCAATTAAAGAAATTTTCAACACCCAGGATCTGCACCAATTTTTTCACCTTCCCTTATCGGCTCAAGCCTTTGATGAGTTAAATCTGATAAAGGTTTTAATGAACTCACACAGCAGGGACCCCAGCTTGAAGGATTGCTGGTTCTGGCAGGGCTCCTGCAAGTTTTATAAACCCAAGATGTTCTACTCGCACTCCTTTCAGTCTGAGTCCTCCAATCCTTTGCTCTGTTGGATATGGAAATCCTCCTGTACTCTCAAGATCAAGGTCTTTGCTTGGTTGCTTATTATGGATAGGTTAAACACCAAGGATATAGTTGAAAGGAGGCACTGGCACATGGAGGATGGAGTCCACTGTAGGCTCTGCCCTTTGCAGGCTAGGGAAACAAGAGATCACTTATTCTTCAATTGCAATTTCAGTGTAAGGGTCTGGAATTATCTGCAGATTGATTGGTCTGCTGGCACATCCATGATTGAGTTGGTTACTCAGGCAAGGAGAGGTTTTGCTAGGCCTTTATTTTCTGAAGTGGTATTCATTGCTTGCTGGCATATTTGGCTCACCAGAAATGCCAAAGTGTTCAGAAATGAGAGGGCCAGTTTCAATAAATGGAGGTTTGCTTTTCGGCAGGATATTAGCCTCATGCAACACAGGATAAGAGCTGCTTACAAGGAAGACCTGCTCAAATGGATCTCTTACCTCCCACCCTAAGCTAGTTTGGTAGGGCTTTCTCTTTTCTTTTTTGTTTCTTATATCCTGGTTACTCCTTGTAATCAACTTGTTGTATCTGTTATTCTCTCAATAAAGTTTTGATCTACTGTGGGGGTTTTGCCCCACAGTTCACAGTCAAAAAAAATGATATAAAATGACTATAAAATGATTATAAAAGATCCAAGATTGATAATATAATAGCATGGAACAGTCAAAAATTGTAGATACGTTGGAGACGTATCAGCATCCCCAAGCTTAACTCCTACTCATCCTCGAGGAGGGAAGTGATAAAAACAGAATTTTTGATGTGGAATGCTGCCTAACATGTCATATCATATTTCTTTTCTTTATAGCATGGACATTTGGACTTTTATATTGTTCAGAGCAATAGTCTTGTTTTGACATGATAATTAAATACTCAAGCATATCAACAAGCAACCATGTCTTTCAAAATATCAACGATAAAATAATCTATCACTAGCCCATCATGCTCAACCATTGATCCATTCATGAAACACATTCATATATTAGCTACACCCAATACTAAAGTATGATCATATTGCGTCCTAGTTGCTGCTTTTATAAGAGAAAATGTAAACTCAAATTCAAAAATAAAAATTGCATAAAGTAAAAGAAAGGCCCTTCGCAGAGGGAAGTAGGGATTTGTAGAGGTGCAAGAGCTCAAAGCGAAAAACTTAGAGATAAAAACATTTTGGGAGGTGTATCCATCCCACCAACGAAAATAACTTAGAGTTCCCAATACTTTTTGAAAGTGCTAGTTATCGACTAGAGGGGGTGTGAATAGGCTATTTTTATGAAAGTCTTCAAAACACGAGGGCTTTGAAGACAAATAGTAGAAATGAACCTATTGATATGAAGTGAAAGGTAGACTACACTAGAGAAGCCATAGTCAAGTAAGCAATGAAGTAAAAGCACGAAGACTATCAGCAGCTAGGTAGTATGGATCAAGATGAAAATAGTATGAAGCCAATAAACAACAGTCTTCACACAGTGAGGTCAATCAGATCATGCAAGTAGGCAATGACTTCACGAAGACAAACTATAAGTAAAGAGAGAGGTAAGGATAGAACAAGTTGCTTAGTGAGGACAGGTATTTGTTGGACCACTTCCAGTTGCTGTGACAACTGTACGTCTGGTTAGGGAGGCCGAGATTCAACTCAGAAGACCGCGTCTTCACCTTATTCCCCTTGAGCTAAGGACACACAGTCCTCGCCCAATCACTCTAGTAAGTCTTCAAGGTAGACTTACAAACCTTCACAGACTTCGTTCACCGGCGATCCACACTGACTCTTAGATGCTCAGAATGCGACACCTAACCGACTGGAGGATTCACAATCCTCAAGTGTAACAAGTATTTAGATCACGCAAACAGAAAGACTTCAGAAATGCCTAACACTCTTTGGCTCTGGGTGTTTAGGGCTTTGTCCTCGCAAGGATTTCTCTCAAAGGCTTCGAGGTGGGTTTCTCTCAAACGACAAAAGCCGTGCACTAACTCTAGCAGCCACCAATTTATGGTGTAGGGGGTGGGCTATTTATAGCCAGGAGGCAACCCGACCTGATTTGTTCGAAATGACCCCGTGGCACTAAGGAACTGACACGTGTCCAACAGTCAGATTTCAAACACACGCGGCAACTTGACTTGGGCTACAAGTAAAGCTGACTTATCTAGCTCTGGATAAGATTTGCTCTCATTGTCTTCACTCGAAGACATAGGATTTGGTTGAGCATCACTTCAGTCACTCTGACTTTGTTCACTTGGAACCCACTTAATAGTACGGTGGTTCCTATGACTCAACAAAGAAGAAAAGTAAACTACGAAACAACTATGTCTTTGCAATCCATAGTCTTCATACAATGTCTTCTCATGTCATAGTCTTCAATGTGAAACTCTTCATAGACCACCATTGTCTTCAATGTCTTCACACATTTATAGGGGTCATCTCCGGTAGGTAAACCGAATCAATGAGGGACTACTACCTGTGTTATCATGCAATTCTCACAAACACATTAGTCCCTCAACCAGGTTTCTCGTCAATACTCCAAAACCAACTAGGGGTGGCACTAGATGCACTTACAATTTCCATGCTTAGATATATCATAGGCGGTTCCCAAAGAGAAAATAAAGTTTATTCCTTTTTCCACCATACTTTCACTTTCCATGGCTAGCTGTATCCACGGTTGCCCTCCATACCAACACTTTCCAAGGAATTTATTATTTGACAACATAAAGTAAATTCATTTTTCATTTCGGGACTGGGCATCCCTAATACCTTTGTCTTACTCTCGTGCAATGACAAGTGAATAAACACCCATCTTGAGAATAACACATCTAGCATGGAAAATATTAGCCACCCCTCACCGCTCCGCGAGTGAAAACACACAAAAGAGAAGTTTATTTTTGAAAATTAGAGATGGCACATGCAAATTTGCTTAGAAAGGCAAAAGAATACTACATATAGGTAGATATAGTGGACTCGTGTGTCAAAACTTGGTTAAAGGTTTTTGGATGCACAAGTAGTGATCATACTTAGTGCAAAATGAAGGCTAGCAAAAGATTTAGAAGCGACCAACCAAGAAACGAATAATCTCATAAATGAGCATTAAGCATAACTAACACCGACTAATGCACCATAAGTAGGATATACTTTCATTGCACAACTATTGACTTTCGTGCTTGCATAGGGAATCACAAACCTTAACACTAATATTCTTACTAAAGGATAATTACTCATCAAGATGACTCACATATCACATCATCATATCTCAAAACTATAACTAAGAATCAAGTTTATTTTGTCCAATGATCTTCATGAAAGTTTTTATTATATTCTTCTTGGATATCTATCACTTTGGGACTAATTTTCATGTGTTGCTTTTCATAAGATCAAACAAATATAAGTGAAGATCATGAGCATAATTTTTCCCCTGTTTCCTGTTACCATCGACCTTAAACGCACAGTTCGGGACCCCTTACCCGAGATCCGCCGGTTTTGACAACGACATTGGTGCTTTCATTGAGAGTTCCACTGTGACATCATCAAAAGGTTCGATGGCTCCTTCGACCATCTACAGCAACGCTGTCCAAGGGGAAGTCTTCCTCCCCAGATAGACCTTCATATTCGGCGGCTTCGCACTACGGGCCAACTCGCTTGACAATCTGGAGCAGATCGAAAGCTATACCCCTGGCCATCAGGTCAGATTTGGAAGCTTGAATTATGTCACGGATATCCGCAGAGACTTGATCTTCAATGGATTCGAGACCACGACAGCTGCTCCCTGCCACCATGATGAACACGATGTAAGTCTGTCATCGGACCATACCCAGGAGATAGTACCTGTAGCTGCTCTGGCCTCAGCTCTGGAGCAGATCACGCCATCCGAGGACGGGAAGCTCAACCCTGCCGCGGAAGCCGCAGACTAAGCGGCATTGGAGCCACACACAGACCTAACCTCAAGTGACATCTGCGTCACCGGAACCATGGACTCGTCTCCGGCTACAGGTTCCGAACCTTGTGCGTCCGCGTACGTCAAGCTTGATCGGTCATTGATCGTCGAATTCAGCTCCGCGGACATCTTCTGGCACCGGCCTTTGGGCGATGTGTAAAGTCGTTAAGAGCACTATCCTTAGCGGGGGGCTCACAGCCGAATTATATCCGGTTTGAACTAGAGGCTGATGACAGAGAATTTCGCTTCCCACCCACCGCCCACTTCATAGCCACTGTTGAAGACTTAATCGACACGCTCGATTACGGCTCGGAAGACATCGACGGTATGGACGACGATGCGGATGAGGAGCAGGGCCAAGACCCGCCGTTTACCGGACGCTGGACGACCACCTCTTCTTACGACCTGTACATGGTGGATACACCTAAAAGAACTAACGATGATGACAAATAAGATCCATTTGAGGACGAACCTCCTGTGATACAACCAAAACACCGGCGTCAGCGGCGCTGCTTTAGGTCGTGTCGTGAAAAAGACAGCAACACCAGCACGGGGACGATAACACTCCGGACGGTGCCGAAGACAGAGAAGACCCCGGCGAACGAACTGTCGAACAGGACGATCGGGAAGATGGGCAAGTTAGCCCTAATGAATAGGCCATAAACGAACATTCGGAGGACAGTAGTTATCTCCCGCCCTCCGAGGAGGAGGTGAGCCTCGGCAGCGAGGATTTTATCGTACCTGAGGAGCCTCTCGAGCAGGAGCGCTTTAAGCGCTAGCTAATAGCCACTGCAAGGAGCCTGAAAAAGAAGCAACAGCAGCTTCAAGCTGACCAAGATTTGCTGAATGATAGATGGACCGATGTCCTAGCAGCCGAAGAATACAACCTCAAGCGCCTAGCCAAAAGCTACCCGAAGTGCAAATTTCTACCTCAGTTCGATGACGAGGCACCAGAGCCCGTACCATCATCACGCAATGCGGCTGACCGACCGCCACGTGGTCGGGATAAAACGGCAACTCAAGCGGAACACCAGCCCGCCCCGCCTCATCGTAAAGGCAGAGATAAAACAGGTCGTGGTTATACATATGACCTTCGGCAGCACCTGGACAATAGAGCAGGACATACCAGAGCGATCTACGGATCGCGAGGACGTGCCCCGACACATGACGAGGGCTATCTATTCGGATGTGACAAGCCTAGTCATGCGCGGGCCGAAAACCGCAGACGGACTCCATCGGAGCTACGTCGTGATGTGGCCTGATATAGGGGCGCCGCACACCCTCTTTGCTTCACTAATGAAGTAATGGAGCATGAATTCCCAGAAGGGTTTAAACTCGTGAATATTGAATCATACGATGGAACAACTGATCCCGCGGTGTGGATTGAGGATTTTCTTCTCCATACCCATATGGCCCGCGGAGATGACCTCCACGCCATCAAATACTTCCCGTTAAAACTCAAAGGTCTAGCTCGGCACTGGATAAACAGTCTGCCCGAAAACTCTATTGGCAGCTGGGAGGATTTGGAAGACGCCTTCCGCGACAACTTCCAAGGTACATATGTCTGGCCACCAGATGCCGATGACTTTAGCCATATAGTTCAACAGCCCAGAGAGTCAGCTAGGAAATTCTGGACTAGGTTCCTAACCAAAAAGAACCAGGTCATCGACTGTCCGGATGCCGAAGCCCTAGCGGCCTTTAAACATAGCATCCACGATGAATGGCTCGCCCGCCACCTTGGCCAAGAAAAGCCGAAGTCCATGGCAGCCCTCACGGCACTCATGACCCGCTTTTGTGTGGGTGAAGATAGTTGGCTGGCCCATAGCAAAAAAAATGCAAGCAACGCTGGCACCTCTGAAGCCAGAAATAGCAACGACAAATCCCGACGCAACAGACACAAGCGTCGAAACAATAATGACAACACCGATGATACGGCGGTCAATGTCAGATTCAGTGGCTCTAAGTCCGGTCAACGGAAGAAGCCGTTCAAAAATAACAATTCGGGCTCATCCAGCCTGGACCGCATACTCGATCATCCGTGCCAGATCCATGGCACCCCAGACAAACCACCCAATCATACCAACAGAGATTGTTGGGTTTTTAAACAAGCCAAAAGGTGAAATGCCGAAAGCAAGGAGAAGGGATGGCAAAGCGAGGACAACGACGAGGAGCCCCGGCCACCAAACACAGCGGGACAGAAGAAGTTTCCAAACTGTGAACATGATATACGCTACCCACATTCCCAAGAGGGAGCACAAGCGCGCGCTCAGGGACGTCTACGCGATAGAGCCAGTTGCCCCAAAATTTAATCCATGGTCATCATGCCCAAACACTTTCGATCGTCAGGATCATCTGACTAGTATCCGTCATGGCGGTTCAGCCGCACTAGTCCTGGACCCAATAATTGATGGGTTCCACCTGAGGCGAGTCCTGATGGACGGTGGCAGCAGCCTCAACCTGCTCTATCAGGATACAATGTGTAAAATGGGCATTAATCCATCACGGATCAAGCCCACAAAGACCTCCTTTAAATGATTCATACCAGGTGTAGAGGCCCGCCGTACGGGCTCAATCACACAAGAGGTTGTCTTCGGATCTCCGGACAATTTCCGAAGTGAGGAGTTAATCTTCGATATCGTCCCCTTTCGCAGCGGCTATAATGCACTGCTTGGACGAACAACATTTGATCGATTCAACGCGGTGCCACACTACGCTTATCTCAAGCTCAAGATGCCCGGACCACGCGGTGTCATAACAGTTAATGGAAGCACGGAACGCTCCCTCCTCACAGAGGAGCACACCGCTGCCTTAGCAGCAGAAGTACAAAGCGGCCTTTTCAAGCAGAGCCTTAATTCGGCGGCCGAGCTCCCGAACACTGTCAAGAGAGTCCGGACTATTCTGCAGTAGGACAGCTCGGCTCGTCAAGAGCTCGACTAGCAATTCGGCCTCCCTCCCAGTCCCGACCAAGTGGCGGCAATTATACCGCGCGTACATAACTATGCACTGAAAATACCATGGGCATGGATGGAGGCTGTAACGCCCCAAGACCGGAGATTCAGATGCCATCCATGGATTCCGGGTTTCGTCATGTGTTTTGTTTTGCTTGTTGCTTTCCCCTTTGCATCGTGTGCCTTGCATCATGTCATCATGTCATCATGCAACCCGTTTAAAACCCACTAAATAATTTGTGTGGATCTTCGATCCATTTAAATCGAGGGAAGGGTGACTTCTCTTTATAACATATCCTCCCAATATTATAGGGAGCTATAACGAAATATTCCATTAGTTTGGGATCACCTATAACACACTTGCAAATAATCACATGTCTTTTCTGCTTCGACTTTGCTCCTCAAACTTCGCCCATAAATTCTTTTATCTTTTTCCAGAGCTCCACCTAAATTCTCAACATTTCTGGGCACTTCGAAAAACCTGTCCTAGTTCAAACCTTTTGAATTAAATTCAAAGAAATTTGAATTTATTCTTTCAATCTTGGTCATTCCTAATTTCTTGGATCAACACATTTTGTGTGAGTCCAAGAAATTTAACCTCTTGCTCAAATTCGTTCACTAACCCTCTCCTTCATTTTTCTTCTCTCTTTTTTCTTCCTTCTTTCTTCTAAGGAGTATATGAGAGAGAGAGAGAGGGAGGTTGCACCCAGGCCTAGCCGGCCACTAGGCCCAGCAAGGTCAGCCCATCTCTCTCTCGAACCCCTAATTCTTACCCTAGCCGTCAGGGAGCCCGCTCCCTCGATCCCTTCTCCCTCTCCCTTCGTTCTCCTCCTGCGCCACCACACACGCACAGGGCTTCGCCCTCGATCCCCCCACTCTCCCTCGTCTCCCCACTCCTCCCCGATGCCAGCACGCCCGCAACTGCCATGGGTCCTGATCCACTACACCTCCTCCTCCCTCTCGCTCCTCTGCACGATCCCGTCCCCTGCTCTCCTCCACCATCACCGCGAGGGCCGAGCTCGCCGCCCTGCCGCGTCGCCAGGGACGCCGGGCACCACAGCCTGCTGGGCCTCCCCTGCATCTTCCTCGCCGGACCTGCTCCGTCCTCCGCACTCTCCCTCCTCGCAGCTCCTCCGCTGTGGCAGCACCATCACCATCTCGCCGGAGTGCCTACCTCCCCGACGCCCGACCTCTTCCTTGCCCTGCTGGTGCCCTGTCGCCGTTGTCACCTGCGCCTCCCCAAGCCGTGCCCGTCGCCCGGCATGGCCGTGAGGTCATCAGCATCACCGAGCCATGCTGCCTCCCCGTCGTCCCGTCCTCCTCTGCGTCCCCTGGCTTCCTTTCTCTGCATCGAACAGCAGCAGCTCAGGCCTTGGCGCCCCTGCACCCCAAGTCTATCGCCATCTCGCCGGAGCGCCGTCAGCAGCAGGTCGCCGCCTCCCTTTCCCTTCGCCGGAGTCCCTGCTCCGATGAACTCACACTCAACCTCGACGACCTGCCAAGCACCTATGACCGAAGACTCCAAGTGCCCTTCAGATCGTAAAGACCGGCATGTCCAACTAGCTCCGATGCCCCTAGGACGACTACGCGGTGTTGCGTCAAGTCCCTATACCGTGTCTCCGGAATCGCCAAGACCGTCCCGAATATTGTCAAGTACCACTTCGGTTCCAGAACGTGACAAGTACCATGACGCCCGGAGTCCTTGGATCCGTCAAGTTCCATTATGAGATGTACAACTACCGTTGACCTCGAAGACCTCGGATTCGTCAAGTTCCACTACCGCCGACTAGCACGACTACCGTCGCAAAACGAGACCATCAAGACCCGACTGACAAGTACCCCGACGACCCTGAACATATACGGTCATGTACAACTACCGTCTCCGAAGAACCGTGTAACGGGACCGCCAAGTTCGTCTTCCGCCGTCTCCGAGATCTTCAAGTACCACTATGAGATGTGCAACTACTTCCACGACGAAACGAGAACAACTACCGCCGTTGAAGGCCGTCAAGTGACATGTACCACTACGCCGCCCTAACGTCTACGGAACATGTACCACGACCATCGTTGAAGACCCCGTGGACGTCAAGTTCCATGTCGTGACCCCGAACATCTACGGACATGAACCACTACTTCCCTCGGCGTCCTGAGAACGTCTACTTCCCCTACACCGCATCGAACTCGAACCCCTCCGATAACGCACGCTTCGAAGGTATAACCTCAAGGCGACGTCCGTGAACGTATGCTTGCGATGTTTGAGATGCTCGTGTTTTGCACCCTGTTCAAATTGTCACTCGTTTCCTTGTCGCCAACTTGTGGGACACCCGGAATCCGGGATCACCCCCACCATCCTCACATGATCCGTTATCCACATCTTCTCTTGCACCGACATCTCAATGAGTTGTCGGATCACCCGGAATGTTGTCGTGGCACCATTTCCATTGTAGTTGCCGTGGCACCCCTTTTGTTCCGCCATGGCGACCAAATGCGTCATAATAATCTTGTCAAACTTTTAATAAAAATTGCATAAACTTGCTCATGTCATTCGCATCATGATAATAACATTGAACATGTTTAAAATTGTTGTTGCACCAGATTGCTTAATGCATATGGGGATTTACCGAATTCATTGTTTGTTATACCCGGCCCCATTTAAATTGTCTAGATAGTATAGTTTTGTTATGCCTCACCTCTTGCCATGTTAATCAACATTTAATATTGCTAGGTTCATAACCGAGAGAGAACTAAATAATTGATGTGGTGTTCCTCAATATGCAACTCGTTGCATATTGAGCTCCACTTAATTTGTAGGATTGCTTGTGCACTTTGACATGCCATGCTTCATTAAACCGGGCATGCATCATACTTGGTTGTGCATCATGCCATGTTATGCTTGGTTGTTTACTATGTTGTTTGCCTCTTTCCGATGTTGCTTCTTCAGGCTAGTTCCAATAACGTCGTGTTGGGAGGATTCGTTCGGCTACGTCCGTTTATCTTCTTCATGGACTCGTTCTCCTTCCTTGCGGGATTTCAGGCAAGATGACAATACCCTGAAATCACTAATATCTTTGCTTGCTAGTGTCTCGCTCTTTTGCTATGCCTATGCTGCGAAACCTACCACTTGCTTATCATGCCTCCCATATTGTTGAACCAAGCCTCTAACCCACCTTGTCCTAGCAAACCGTTGTTTGGTTATGTTACCGTTTTGCTCAGCCCCTCTTATAGCGTTGTTAGTTGCAGGTGAAGATTGGAGCTTGTTCCATGTTTGGAACATGGATTTTTGTTGGGATATCACAATATCTCTTACTTAATTAATGCATCTATATACTTGGTAAAGGGTGGAAGGCTCGGCCTTATGCCTGCTGTTTTGTTCCACTCTTGCCGCCCTAGTTTTCGTCATATCGGTGTTATGTTCCCGGATTTTGCGTTCCTCACGTGGTTGGGTTATAATATGAACCCCTTGACAGTTCGCCTTGAATAAAACTCCTCCAGCAATGCCCAACATTGGTTTTACCATTCGCCACCTAGCCTTTTCTTTCCCGTGAGTCGGTCGGCTCAAGGGTCATCTTTATTTTAACCCCCCCTGGGCCAGTGCTCCTCTGAGTGTTGGTCCGACCGAGTAGACTGTGGGGCCACCTCGGGGCAACCTGAGGGTTGGTTTTACTCGTAGGATGTCTCATCTGAGTGTGCCCTGAGAACGAGATATGTGCAGCTCCTATCGGGATTTGTCAGCACATTTGGGCGGTGTTGCTGGACTTGTTTTACCATTGTCGAGGATGTCTTGTAACCGGGATGCCGAGTCTGATTGGATTGTCTTGGGAGAAGGAATATCCTTCGTTGACTGTGAGAGCTTGTGATGGGCTAAGTTGGGACACCCCTGCAGGGATTTGATCTTTCGAAAGCCGTGCCCGTGGTTATGGGCAGATGGGAATTTGTTAATGTCTGGTTGTAGAAAACCTGAAGTTGACCTTAATTAAAATGCATCAACCGCATGTGTAACCATGATGGTCTCTTCTCGGCGGAGTCCGCGAAGTGAACACGGTGTTGGAGTTATGTTTGGCGTAGGTTGTTCTAGGATCACTTCTTGATCATAGTTTTATCGACCGTGCCTTGCCTTCTCTTCTCGCTCTCATTTGCATATGTTAGCCACCATATATGCTAGTCGCTTGCTGCAGCTCCACCTCATACCTTTTACCTTACCTATAAGCTTAAATAGTCTAGATCGCGAGGGTGTGAGATTGCTAAGTCCCCGTGACTCATAGATACTTCCAAAAGCAGTTTGCAGGTGCCGATGTTACCAAGCAGGTGATGCAACCAAGCTCAAGGAGGAGCTCATTGAAGATCTTGTCCTTTGTGTCGTTTTGTTCTAGTTGATCAGTAGTAGAGCCCGGTTGGGGTCGATCGGGGATCTGTGTAGCATTTGGGGTAGTCTTCCTATTTTGGGTTCCGTAGTCGGACCTTGAGTGTATCTGGATGATGTAATGCTTTATTCATGTAATTGTGTGAAGTGGCGATTGTAAGCCATCTATGTATCTCTTTCCCTTATGTATTACATGGGTTGTGTGAATATTACCTCACTTGCGACATTGCTTTCAATGCGGTTATGCCTCTAAGTCGTGCTTCGACACGTGGGAGATATAGCCGCATCGAGGGCGTTACAGAGGCATAACTAGCTTGTGATCCACAATATGGCTCGACCACCCCCGGACACATGGACTTTCACTTTTTCTTCTTTCTCCTTTTCAGGTTTGTTTTCCACAGGTTTCCCTGACGACCTGACCATCGGTCCTTTTCGAAGGATAAATACACCAAGACGGCAAGAAGCATGGATGTACCGGGGGATTTTTTAGGTTGTTTCTTTAATGACTCCTTTACCTGTTCTCAGGACCCACATGCAGCTCTCCCTTGGTTAAGGCATATTAAATAGCCTTTTGCATATTGCACTACTTGTATAAATGCGCTTTAACGCACCAATGAAATTATAATGGAAACAGTTTGCGGTCCAAATTTTACGGCTCTAGCTTATTACCCTTCCTTATTTTTTTGATAACTTTATCAAATAGCACCCTTACACTCTGGTACGTTTCAATTTTCCAGGGGCTTCATAGCGCCCCACAACACGGCAACAAAGTTCAAACACTTTTTACAGTATAGTTCGGCACCCCTGTAGGATCGAAAGTATGTCTAGAGGGGGGTGATTAGACTACTTGACCAAATAAAAATCTAGCCTTTTCCCAATTTTAGTTCTTGGCAGCTATCTTAGCACAAGTCAAGCAATCTCCACACAATTCAAGCAAGCATGCAAAAGAGTATATGAGCAGCGGAAAGTAAAGCATGCAACTTGCAAGAATGTAAAGGGAAGGGTTTGGAGGATTCAAACACAATTGGAGACACAGATGTTTTTGTCGTGGTTCCGATAGGTGGTGCTATCGTACATCCACGTTGATGGAGACTTCAACCCACGGAGGGTAACGGTTGCGCGAGTCCACGGAGGGCTCCACCCACGAAGGGTCCACGAAGAAGCAACCTTGTCTATTCCATCATGGCCGTCGCCCAGGAAGGACTTGCCTCACTAGCGGTAGATCTTCACGAAGTAGGTGATCTCCTTGCCCTTACAAACTCCTTGGTTCAACTCCACAATCTTGTCGGAGGCTCCCAAGTGACACCTAGCCAATCTAGGAGACACCACTCTCCAAGAAGTAACAAATGGTGTGTTGATGATGAACTCCTTGCTCTTGTGCTTCAAATGATAGTCTCCCCAACACTCAACTCTCTCTCACAGGATTTGGATTTGGTGGAAAGAAGATTTGAGTGGAAAGCAACTTGGGGAAGGCTAGAGATCAAGATTCATATGGTTGGAATGGAATATCTTGACCTCAACACAAGTGTAGGTGGTTCCCTCTTAGAAAATGTATATTGGAAGTGTAGGTATGTTCTGATGGCTCTCTCTCCACGAATGAAGAGTGGGTGGAGGGGTATATATAGCCTCCACACAGAATCTAACCGTTACACAGAATTTGCCAAACTCGGTCGGACCGATTCAGCAAACCTAGTGACTGTTAGGATTTTCGGTGGGACTGAGATGCAACTCGGTAGGACCGATATGGTTAGGGTTAGGGCATAACATAATCTCGGTGTGACCGATTACACAAACTCGGTGGGACTAATTTTGGTAATAAGCTAACCAGAGAGTTGGTCAGGTAAACTCGGTGGGACCAATTCGCTCATCTCGGTGAGACCGAAATGTTACAAAAGGGAAACAGAGAGTTTAAACTGCAATCTCGGTGGGACCGATCGCTCATCTCGGTAAGACCGAAACGTTACGAAGGGAAACAGAGAGATTACAATCCCATCTCGGTGAGACCGAGATCCCTATCGGTGAGACCGATTTGCCTAGGATTTGTGGCAGTGGCTATGACATTTGTAACTCGATGGCACCGGATAGATAGAATCGGTGGGGCCGAGTTTGAATTTTGGTTTAGGTCAAATGTGGATGTGGGAAGGTAGTTGAGGATTTTGGAGCATATCACTAAGCAATTTGAGCAAGCAAGCCATTAAGCAACACCTCATCCCTCCTTGATAGTATTGGCTTTTCCTATAGAATCAATGTGATCTTGGATCACTAAAATATAAAATGTAGAGTCCTGATCTTGAAGCTTGAGCCAAACTTTTTGTCCTTGGAATTTTGAGGGATCCACTTTCCTCATCCATGCCATTCCATTCATTGAGCTTTTTCTGAAATATTAATCTTGGAATAATGTTAGCTCACCCAGGGATTACCAAAACCACCCAGGGATAGTTGCACTTTCAATCTCCCCATTGTTGGTAATTGATGACAACATATAGATCAAAGCTTCGACAAATGATAATAAGAGTGAAAGATATTGTCGCTTTGAGAAGTATGTGAAAAGCAAGAGCTCCCCCTAAATTTGTGCATATCTTGAGATTTGCTTCGGACTGCAAATGCACAATGAGTTAGGATCTTGGGTTACTCTTCCATGTCACATACATCTTGGTGGAGCGCTCAAAATGATAAGAATTAAATACATGCACTCATATAAGGATAAGTAAGATAATATCATCTAACAAGCATAAGTGTAGCTTATGATCAACCACATGATCATCAATGTCTCACAGATAATAGCATAGTATCTCAAGCAATCAAAAGATAAACAAAGTTCAACCACCAAAGCAAGAGAGAATAAAAACAAACTCTCTCTCTCGAAGCCTATGATCTATACATTTTTCTCCCCCTTTGGCAACAAGTTACCAAAAATTTCATAGAAAATGCATAGCACTGAAACGTCTCTCAGGCTTGGTCTTCAGGTGGTGGTGTCCGGAGAACTCCAAGGACGAAGGCTTCAGTTGAAGTAGATGGAGCTGCTAGGGTAGGTGCTGGAGCTGGTTGCGTTGGAGCTGTAGCTGGTGCAGATGAAGTGACTCTGGTGTCTGGAATAGGCACTGCAGCAGATCTCTGAGCTCGAGGCACTCTGGCAAATGCATCAGTGGTTGTCTTGCCATTCCTCTCCTGCATGTCATCCTATAGCTACTCCACAACAGACTGAATCTCAGTTACTTTGACATCTAAATCATAGAATTTTTGTTCCACGATTCTTTCCAGGCTCTCCTGGTTTTGAGTTGGGGTGGCCAACCCCTTCTCAATCCTCAGAGATGATGCTATCAAGTAACCAAGCTGGTCCTGCTTGCTTTTCAAAAAGTACTCAGATGCCTCCTCTTGAGTTGGCATCTTGGTAGCCTTCTCTTTCTTTGCCTTCTCCTTCTTTGCTTGTGCTTGCACTGAGGAGGGTTCATCTTCATTCATCACAACTTGGTTGTCCTCGAAGTCTGGGTAGATAGGCAAGTGTTCCTTATCCAACAAGTATGTGCCTGTGCCCATCTTTGAATTTATCAACTCCTGGATCTGTGGGGCATATCCACAACTTCTTTTCTGGTCAGCTGCAGTCCTCTTGATAGTCTCAACTATAAGGCTCATGACCTTGAAGTTCTGTGGCACATTACATATATGTAGCAAGTTAATTGCATGGCCTCTGATCATTCGGTGATCACTAGACTTGGGCAAGAGAGTGTGCCTAAGGATCCAATTGATTGTAGGCAGCCCTGACAGCAAGTGTTTTACTGACCCAAACTGGTGAGTCTCAAGATCATCTTCAGGAATCTCCTTGTACATATTTGCCATAGAGTTGTGATCCATCTTCTTCTTGGCATAGACATCCAAGTCATCTTCTTCTTCCTTAGGAGCATTGATCAGATTTGCCCATTCCTCAACAGTTGAGTGGTACCTTGTACCTTCAGACATCCATACTATCCTGCCATCTGGATAGAAGTGTGCTGTGGAGTAGAATTGCATTATGAGCTCCTCATTCCACTTTGTGAGCTTCTTCCCAATAAAGTCTGCAACTCCACAAGCACTGAAGCTATCAAACACACCAGGATAGTGTTCCTCATTTTCCTTCATGTAGGTCCAGTTGACCCACCTCATATCACACACTATAGGCTTCTTGTCCAACAAAATTGTCTCATAGAAATCCTGCTGTTCCTTTGTGTGGAACATGTAATCAACAGCAGTCCTTCTCCTAGTAGCATATGGATCTGTCTCTCTCCATTTCCTCAGTCCCGAGTCTCTCCTGATCTTTATGTTCTCAGCCACAGGATGAGCATCGTTGTGGTTTGGAATTTTTGGCTTCAATTTTCTCAGAACATGTTCTTCATCTTCTTCTTCAGCAACAATCTCAGGCACTGGGGCCTTGTTCTTCTCAGCAGCTGGTATGTTTCTGGTATTTCTCTTCGGTGCAGTCTTGGGCTCGGAGGCAGCTTTGGGTGCTTCTTTGGGCTTTGATGATGCAGCCCCTGTCCTGATAGCATCACCCATAAGCTTCTGTGCCTTGGGTGCTGGTGCAGCAACCTCTTCTTCCTCTTCTTCTTCCATCATGGAAGCCTTTCCAATCACTCTAGCCATGGTCTTCTTGACCCTTTCCTTCCTTTTCTTTCCTTCTGCATCAGGACTCTTTGGGTTGAGATTCCAAAGATGCTTGAGAGGATGCTCTGGCCTTAGACATTGGCTGTCTTCCTGCTCGCTTTTTGATCTTCATTCCTGGCTTAACTGCAGATGAGCTGTACTCCTTCTTAACCACTTTCTTCTTTGATGTGGCCTCATCCTCAGTGGCCACATAGTCTTCATCCTCAGACTCCGAAGTTTTCTTCTTGCTTGCTCTAGTGGCAGCCTTTGGCAAATTGCTTGGGCAGCACAAGTCAAGCAATCTCCACACAATTCAAGCAAGCATGCAAAAGAGTATATGAGCAGCAGAAAGTAAAGCATGCAACTTGCAAGAATGTAAAGGGAAGGGTTTGGCGGATTCAAACGCAATTGGAGACATGGATGTTTTTGTCGTGGTTTCGATAGGTGGTGCTATCGTACATCCACGTTGATGGAGACTTCAACCCACGGAGGGTGACGGTTGCATGAGTCCACGGAGGGCTCCACCCACGAAGGGTCCACAAAGAAGCAACCTTGTCTATTCCATCCTGGCCGTCGCCCACGAAGGACTTGCCTCACTAGCGGTAGATCTTCACGAAGTAGGCGATCTCCTTGCCCTTACAAACTCCTTGGTTCAACTCCACAATCTTGTCGGAGGCTCCCAAGTGACACCTAGACAATCTAGGAGACACCACTCTCCAAGAAGTAACAAATGGTGTGTTGATGATGAACTCCTTGCTCTTGTGCTTCAAATGATAGTCTCCCCAACACTCAACTCTCTCTCACATGATTTGGATTTGGTGGAAAGAAGATTCGAGTGGAAAGACTTGGGGAAGGCTAGAGATCAAGATTCATATGGTTGGAATGGAATATCTTGACCTCAACACAAGTGTAGGTGGTTCTCTCTCAGAAAATGTATATTGGAAGTGTAGGTATGTTCCGATGGCTCTCTCTCCACGAATGAAGAGTGGGTGGAGGGGTATATATAGCTTCCACACAGAATCTAACCGTTACACACAATTTTTCAAACTCGGTGGGACCGAATGGTTAAACTCGGTCGGACCGATTCAGCAAACCTAGTGACCGTTAGGATTTTCGGTGGGACTGAGATGCAACTCGGTAGGACCGATATGGTTAGATTTAGGGCATAACGTAATCTCGGTGTGACCGATTACACAAACCCGGTGGGACTGATTTTGGTAATAAGCTAACCAGAGAGTTGGTCAGGTAAACTCGGTGGGACCGATTCGCTCATCTCGGTGAGACCGAAATGTTACAAAAGGGAAACAGAGAGTTTACATTGCAATCTCGGTGGGACCGATCTCTCATCTCGGTAAGACCGAAACGTTACGAAGGGAAACAGAGAGATTACAATCCCATCTCGGTGAGACCGATTTGCCTAGGGTTTGTGGCAGTGGCTATGACATTTGAAACTCGGTAGCGCCAGATAGATAGAATCGGGGGGGCCGAGTTTGACTTTTGGTTTAGTTCAAATGTGGATGTGGGAAGGTAGTTGAGGATTTTGGAGCATATCACTAAGCAATTTGAGCAAGCAAGCCATTAAGCAACACCTCACCACTCCTTGATAGTATTGGCTTTTCCTATAGACTCAATGTGATCTTGGATCACTAAAATATAAAATGTAGAGTCTTGATCTTGAAGCTTGAGCCAAACTTTTTGTCCTTAGAATTTTGAGGGATCCACTTTCCTGATCCATGCCATGCCATTCATTGAGCTCTTGGAATAATGTTAGCTCAATGAGCTATATGTTGTTAGGAATTACCAAAACCACCCAGGGATAGTTGCACTTTCAACCCCCAATTCAGCACTATATGCATTGGCTCCGAATCATGTCTTTGGTCAATAGTTGGGTTGCCCGGCTCCTGTGCTTGCTACCTTACGTTGCATTATATTGGCTAGGGTAGTAAAGGGAGAACTACTGCGATTGTGCCCTGGTTTATCCGGAGGAGCACCTTAGTAGAAAAAGCCTAAAAATGACTATCATGATGCGGCGAGAGCCGGTCAGCACTTCAGAGGTCTCAAATCTTTAGAGATTTTTTCCGCACTACGCCAGGGATCGGTACTTACCCGATCATGTGTTTACATCATCCTAGTTTGGATACTAGGGGCTGCGCCTATATTTTTATTGTCAAACTCCTATGGCTAAGTGAGGGTGCTAAAGCCGCATAGTCCGATTGCCTGCTTCGTCGCGCTAAACACCTCCTTCAAGGACCAAACAATTGGATCAAGAGTGTTTAGATTACATCCCGAACACCCCCGTACTACCTACGTGGGGGCAGAAGCTGACGACTGGCCAACTCTCGGATTTCGCACAACACGGCCGCATAGGAGGTGGATTTTTTTAAATAACAAAGATTATATTACATAACGACTTTGTTTCATCATACAAGGCAGAGACAACATGAATGTATTCATTCGAAAATAATGTCTTGCGCACATTGCGTTGCCACAATACGAGACCCCTCCAGGACATCTTGAAAATACCACTCGGGCGTGCGGTGCTCCTTGCCCTCTGGCGGTCCCCCGGTTGTAAGCTTGACGGCGTCCATCTTCGCCCACCACACCTTGACGCGGGTGAAGACCATGCGCGCGCCCTCGATACAGACCGACCGCTTGACGACGTACAGCTGAGGGAAGACATTTACCAGCCGCTTCACGAGCCTGAAGTAGCTGCCGTGTATAGCTTCGGTAGGCCACAGCCGGATTATTAAATCCTTCATGGCCAGTTCAGCCACCCTATGCAGCTCGACCGGCTCTTTTAGCTGATCGCTAAAGGGCACTGGATGTTCCAGCATAAGATATTGCGACCAGAGCAGCTTCTCCATAGAGCTCCCTTCTTCGGCTCGGAAGAACTCCGCAGCGTTAGACACACTGCATGGCAGATCCGTAAATGCCCCTGCAGAACTCCGAATCTGGGTTAGTAAGAGATACTTCTTCACATATTTGCTTTGCATACTAAATGCCTTACCTGCCGTGATTTTCAAGGCCTCCTGGATCTCCTGGAGGGCGCCCTGGGCCTCAATCCGGGCCTCTTCCACACTTTGGCGGGCCATAGTAAGTTCGGTCTCTCGAGCCGAAACACCTAGCTCCAAGGATTCACATTTCTTCACCGCATCCTGGAGCCCTTGCTGGACCTCATCAAGCCGGGCCTCGTGCTTCTCACGGGCGGCTTTTTCCTTGGCAGCTTTCTCCTCAGCCTGGGCCAGGGCCTGTTTAAAGACCTTGACCTCGGCCGCCGCTCCTACACATATCATGGCACTACGGTCAATACGCATTATTTATTCTTTCCGAATATACAGCCAGTCAGTACATACCTTGCTTGTCTTCTAGCTGCTTCCTCGCTTGGTTGAGCTCCTCCTCAGCCCGCTCCAGTCTCTGCTTCAGTCCGGAGACTTCGGCAATGTGTGAGGTTGCGGCCAGCAACGACGGGTGCTTATTCATATAAGATATATTTAGTTAGTTTCCTGCGAAAATAAATTGATCCTCTGTCCGGCTCTTCTTTCCGAACACCAGACAGTGTCTTAGGGGCTACTGTCTATATTGGGATTTTCTCTTTTGCATCGCTTACCTCAAAACCTGTCGCAGGCTACTGCAGGCTTCGGTTAGTCTGCTCTTGACAGACTGAACCCTCTCAATCATCGTACCCATAAGGATACGGTGTTCATCCACAATGGAAGTGCCTCGTAGCGCTTCCAGCAGATTATCCGGTGCCTCTGGTTGGATAGAGGTCACTGGCGGAATAGGCACACCCCCTTCTCTCGAATGAGGTTGCTCGCCGGATTCCGGAGCCGTATAGGTCTCCGGACTTGTATTCGGCTGGGGGCCTGTAACGCCTCGAGACCGATGCGCCAGGTGTCTTCCAGTTATTCGCTGTTGTTGCCTTTTCATTCGCTTGTGTGTTGCATCTTGCCATGTCATCATCAGCATTGCATCTGCATGTTTTCAAAACTTGCATTCGTTCGGGTCTCCCAGTTCTCTCCATTGTCCGTTCTGAGCCCAGACACACTTGCATGCGCCCGCAGGATGTCCGAAATATTATTATGAGTGGCAAGAAAATGTTCTCGGAATGGGATGAATGTTGGTGTGCGGTGTTGTTATGTTGTTAGTAGGTCGCCTGCCAAGTTCCATCACATTCGGAGTCCGTTTGATGCCCCAACAGTTAACTATAGCGACAATATAGTCAGTCAAATCGTCGGACGTTTTCGCTCTCCGAAAACTGTTGCCGGGCTTTCCCTCTCTTTTCTCCCTAGACCGTCTACACAGTCCACTACCTACCACCAACCTAACCTCTCTTGTCAGCCTGCGGCCCTCCTCGTGCGCGCGTCTGAAAGATGTTCCGGACCCGACCCGGGCTGTCGTCGCCGTTGGATTCAGATCATCCCATAACATCTATAAAACGTCTTCGTTTTCTTATTTGGACTCGCTAACCAATTTATTCCCGACCGTCCGATCTAGTCGGAGGGACCGATTAGGCCCTAGCCAAAATCCATAGGCTATAAAAATTCATCCTAACCCTAGACCTTGTCCCATCCATTCCATCAGTGCGCCGCCACTCGTTTTCCTTAGCGGACCAATCAGCGCATCCTCCTGGTCTCCTTCTTCATCGGGATCCTGCCCGATCCAACCGACCTACCACCAACCAGATCTCCCTCGATCCCTTTGCCCTGCCGCACCGGAGCGCTCTGCCTCGCGCGCACGATCCAAGGAGAGGAGATCCTCCTCGCTCTCCAGAAGCCCCTGTCTCCTCTCGATCTAGAGAAGAGGAGCTTCTTCTGGAGCCCCTCCCGTACACTTCCTCTGCTCGGCCCCGCCATCGTCCCGTGCGTCACCTGCCAGCTCACTGGAGACAAGCACCACCGCCAGGCCATCCCCGTCGTCCCTACCCTTCCTCCTTCCCGTTCCCTTCTCCTCCTCTATCTCAACTCCCTCTCCATCTCCGTACCAGGGACGTGCAGGAGCTCGTCACCGCCACCTTGAACCCCGTCGTCCCGTGCCCTGCCTCTGCACCCTTGGAACGGGACGAGGTCGACAAGATCCGGGCCGGAGACACTTGTTCCCGGCCGTCCCTTGCCATTGATGCCGTCTTGTTGTGCCCTGCATTGCCTGAAGCCGCCGTTCAAGCCCGTTCCCGGCCAGATCTGCCGTCCTGGAGATGCACGTCCCTGCCGGACCTTCCCTGCTTCACCTTGGTCCCCGCCGGTTCCCCACGTCGACCTCCATGCCCCGCCGCCGGCCTCTGCTCGCTTTGCATCGAGCAGAGGATCCTGAACCACTTGCATGCATGTGCCCGCGCGAGGACCGCATCACCGTTGACCGCGCTTCTGCGTGTAGGGCCTGGTCGCGCCAGCGCCTCGTCTCTGCAGCCTGTGCCCCGCGAGGCCCAGCTCCATGTGCCCTTGTAGGCCCAATGTGAGCAGCCCAGTCCGCCCCCAGTTTCATCCCGTTATGTTTTTTTCTTGCCAAGACAATTTTTCTATTTAATCCAAAGAGTGAAGTTTTGCAGAAAAGACCCTAGCCTTCATGCATATAATTACTCATGAACCGTGCATCGGAATTAGACAAACTTTATATGTAAAATGCTTATAATTTTGTGTAGATTAATAATTTCCAACTTTCATCCATGTTTAAAATGTTTAAACTGCTGTTTGCTTTAATTTGCTTAAATGCCATGCAAAAATGATTTATTTCATAACTTAATAACCGTAGCTCCAAAGTTAATAATCTTTATATGTAAATGGGGTAGAAAAATGCCTAGTTTAACATGATGTACTTACTTTACATGTTTAACAACTACAAAATATGGTTTAGGGAAGAACAGTACCAAATCCATAAATTGCATATGAGGATTTTCCGGAATTGTTGTTTGTTATTTCCGGCCTCATTTAAACTTGCCTAGATAGGTAGTTTTCATATGCTTCACCCCTAGACATGTTTAATAACATTTAATTTTGTTGGGTACATAAACGAGAGTGAACTAAATAAGTCATGTGGTGTTTCGTCAATATGCAACTCGTTGCATATTGAGCTCCACTTAACTTGTAGTGTTGTTTGTTGCACTTTGCCATGCCATGCCTCTTTAAACTGGACATGCATCATACTTGATTGTGCATCATGCCATGTTTATGTGATGGTTGTTTACCATGTTGTTTGCTTATTTCCAGTGTTGCTTCTTCGGGTTAGTTCCGATAACATGGCATTTGTGAGGATCCGTTCGACTACGTCCGTTTGTCTACTTCTTGGACTCGTTCTTCTTCCTTGTGGGATTTCAGGCAAGATGACCATACCTTTGAAATCACTTCTATCTCTGCTTGCTAGTTGTTCGTTCTATCACGATGTCGCGCTACCTACCACTTGTTATATCATGCCTCCCATATTGCCATGTCAAGCCTCTAACCCACCTTCCTAGCAAACCATTGTTTGACTATGTTACCGCTTTTGCTCAGACCCTCTTATAGCGTTGTTAGTTGCAGGTGAAGCTGAAGTTTGCTCCATGTTGTAACATGGATATGTTGGGATATCACAATATCTCTTATTTAATTAATGCATCTATATACTTGGTAAAGGGTGGAAGGCTCGGCCTTATGCCTGGTGTTTTGTTCCATTCTTGCCGCCCTAGTTTCCGTCATACCAGTGTTATGTTCCTTGATTTTGCATTCCTAATGTGGTTGGGTGTTATGGGAACCCCTTGACAGTTTGCTTTGAATAAAACTCCTCTAGTAAGCCCCAACCTTGGTTTTACATTTTCCTAACAACCTATTACCCTTCCCTTGGGTCGGCCAACCCGAGGGTCATCTTTATTTTAACCCCCCTGGACCAGTGCTTCTCTAAGTGTTGGTCTGAACCGAGCCACCTGCGGGGCCACCTTTGGGAAACTCGAGGGATGGTTTTACTCGTAGCCTATCTCATCCGGTGTTGCCCTGAGAACGAGATACGTGCGACTCCTATCGGGATGGCCGGCACATCGGGTGGCTTTGCTAGTCTTGTTTTACCATTGTCGAAATGTCTTGTAACCGGGATTCCGAGACTGATCGGGTCTTCCCCGGAGAAGGAATATCCTTCGTTGACCGTGAGAGCTTGTGATGGGCTAAGTTGGGACACCCCTTCAGGGTTTGAACTTTCGAAAGCCGTGCCCGCGGTTATGTGGCAGATGGGAATTTGTTAATGTCCGGTTGTAGAGAACTTGACACTTGACTTAATTAAAATGCATCAACCGCATGTGTAGCCATGATGGTCTCTTTTCGGTGGAGTCCAGGAAGTGAACACGGTTCTTGTGTTATGCTTGAACGTAAGTAGATTCAGGATCACTTCTTGATCACTTCTAGTTCATGAACATTGCGTTGCTTCTCGTCTCGCTCTTATTTGCGTATGTTAGCCACCATATATGCTTAGTGCTTGCTGCAGCTCCACCTCATTACCCTATCCTACCCATAAGCTTAAATAGTCTTGACCTCGCGGGTGTGAGATTGCCGAGTCCTCGTGACTCACGGATACTTCCAAACAGTTGCAGGTGCCGATGATACAAGTGCAGGTGACGCAACCCAGCTCAAGTGGGAGCTCGATGAAGATCTTGATCGCTGTTTTGTTTTGTTTCCCGTTGATCAGTAGTGGAGCCCAGTTGGGACGATCGGGGATCTAGCATTTGGGGTTGTCTTCTTTTTATTTTGGTTCCATAGTCGGACCTTTGATTGTACTCTGGAATATGTATGTTTAACTTGTTATTTGTGTGAAGTGGCGATTGTAAGCCAACTCTTTATCCCTTTCTTATTCAGTACGTGGGATTGTGTGAAGATTACCCCACTTGCGACTAAACCACCATGCACTTATGCCTCTAAGTCGTGCCTTGACACGTGGGAGATATAGCCGCATCGTGGGTGTTACAGGGCCGAACTGAGCAAAGCCCCCATCCCCGGTCGCCATGGGGGTCTGCTCCCCCATGTGTCCGACAGCCGAGGTTTCGCCCTCTGGCGTCACCCTGGAGGCCTCCTTAACCTCTCCCTGGCCGGGGAAGGTCCTTTGGGATAACATCTCGTCGTCGCCCTTGGCCGTGGAAGAGTGAGCGGCCGGCGGTGACTCGCTGGCCATCGCCTTCGAATCCAACGAACCTCTTGATGAGGATCGCAGGGAGCTGTCGTGGGCCGGACTGCAATGGCATAAATTAACATATAATATTATGAAGCAAGAGAGGCCGGATGCATGGACATATGCGGGTTTTTAGTACTTACGACGCGGCCAGAGGCTTGTTTCGGGGGCGTCGCGCCGAGCTGCTGTCGACGTCCCACGCGGAGTTATCCGTAGGGGTCCCTCCCCCCTCTTGGGTGCCTCCACCTCCAGATTTGTGGAGGCCGCCCTCTTCTTCCTCCCCCCATCAGGGGGAGAGGTGCTTTCTTCCTCCTCCTCGTCATCGTCTTCAGCGGCGGAGGAGTGAGTCTTATTTTCGGATGACACATCCGAAGCACCCTTGCGGCGGGGGCCACTTTGGACCCCCTTGGCCTTCTTCTTGGCCTTCTTCTCCGGTGCCTTATAGGGCGCCGGCACCAGCATCTTTGCCAGGAGCGGGATGGCTGGTTCCTCGGGCAGCGGAGCCGAACATTGAATCCGCTCCGCCATCTCCGTCCATACCTGAAAAAAATAAAGTTTAGATATCATCCTTGAAACAAGCAAGTAGAGGATGCGTCTAGAGACGTGAAAGGCTTACCACATTGGCAGAATGGGTAATATCGTGCCCGCGGTCTGAGTCTATGGCTGGCGGCGTCTCGTTTCCCTTAAAGAGCAACTTCCAAGCATCTTCGTGAGTGGTTCCGAAGAGCCTTTCCAAGGTTTGGTGCTTCTTCTGGTCGAATTCCCATAAGGGGCAGCTTCGGCTTTGGCATGGGAAGATCCAGCGAACCAGCATCACCTGGATTACGTCAACAAGCTTGATGTTTCTATCCACCATGCTTTGAATGCGCGTTTGCAGCGCTATCAGCTCGTCCGACGAAGACCAATTTGGGCCCTTCTCTATCCACGAGGTGAGCCGCGTTGGAGCTCCTGACATGAATTTGGAAGTCGCGGCCTAGGTGGCGTCGCGGGGCTCTGTGATATAGAACCACAGTTTGTGCCACTCCTTGATGGTCTCCACAAAAGTACCCTTGGGCCATGTGACATTGGGCAGCTTGCTCACCATGGCGCCTCCTCACTCCGCGTGCTGGCCATCCACCACCTTCGGCTTCACGTTGAAAATCTTGAGCCATAGTCCGAAGTGGGGTTGGATGCGGAGGAAGGCCTCACACACAATAATGAATGCCAAGATGTTGAGGAAAGAATTCGGGGCTAGGTCATGAAAGTCTAGCCCGTAATAGAACATAAGCCCGCGGATGAAAGGGTGGAGAGGAAACCCTAACCCGCGGACGAAATGAGGGATGAACACCACCCTCTCGTTGGGCTTCGGGGTGGGGATGATTTGCCACTTGGCTGGAAGCCGGTGGGCAATTTCTTTTGCCAGATACCCGGCCTCCCGAAGCCTGGTGATGTCCTTCTTCCTAATGGAGGAGGCCATCCACTTGCCTTGCCCTCCAGATCCGGACATGGTTGAGTGCTTCCTTGGGGAGGAAAGAATGATGACTTGGGCGTTGTAGCTCGAGAACGGAAGGGCAAACAAAGAGAGAAGGCATGGGTGAAGAAAAGGGAGTCCTTATCTCCTTATAAAGGCAGTGAATATCAAGCGCCTCCCCACTTGCCTTAAAACTTGCCTGTCCCCAAGGGCTGTGTAAATGGCACGGTTAGATTACCCACGCCCGTATTGATGAGAATCCCGCAATAAGGGGACACGATCTCTGCGTCGACAAGACGTGCCTACGAAAACTGCGTCTCAAAACATGGAACGGCAGACGGAAAACGGTTCAAAATGATGACCAAGCAGACGTGATGTCACATTCCAAAAAGTTGTCATCGGATTGGACTCGTGCAATATTATATTCTCTACGGTTGTGTGTGGTACTTGTGTTGGAGATCCGGAGACGTTCATTGCGTCCGAAGACTATCTTGGAGTATTCGGAAAGGGGAACCCGCCTTGCAATGCCGAAGACAATCTGCGCGTCGGACACCTCGTCATTGAAGCCTGGTTCAGGGGCTACTGAGGGAGTCCTGGACTAAGGGGTCCTCGGGCGTCCGTCCTATTAGACATTGGCCGGACTGATGGGCTGTGAAGATACAAAGACCGAAGACTCTACCCGTGTCCGGATGGAACTCTCCTTGACGTGGAAGGCAAGCTTGGCGTCCGAATATTCCTTTCTCTGTAACCAACCTTATGTAACCCTTGATCCCTCCGGCGTGTAAATAAACCGGAGTGCTAGGTCCGTAGACATATATCCTCATAATCATAGTCAGACATGCTAGACTTTTAGGATTCAGCCATTATGATATCGTGGTAGATCAAGTCTTGTAATACTCATATTCATCAAGATCAATCAAGCAGGAAGTAGGGTGTTATCTCCATAGAGAGGGCCCGAACCTGGGTAAACATTGTGTCCCCTATCTCCTGTCACCATCAACCTTAGATGCACAGTTCGGGACCCCCTACCCGAGATCCGCCAGTTTTGACACTTACAACCACCTCGGGGACCTTGATCAAGAGAAGGAGCGGGAGCTGGTCCTCTGCAAGATTTTCTACCAGATGAACACTAGGGCCAGGACTAAAAAGATTATAAGTTATTTTGGTAATGGTATTTGTACTACCTTGTCGTCCGCAAGTTGGTATTGTTGTTAAGGATCTTTCGGTATGAACTTGGCATTTGCTTCCAACCATCATGCCGAGGGTCGATGTGGATATAAATATGAATCATTTGTTTCAAAATGAATTTTCAGGCACCTAATTTCTATTGGATGGGTAGCATAACCACCCGCCGTTCGAATTCCTAGTTCTCCAAATTTTCTGAAACAAGTGCATGCACTTAGTATCACGATGAAAGAACAATATACCTGTTGGATCCCAGTTATCAGTTTTTACATGCAGAATTCTTTCGTTTATTGAGCAGGTATATTTTTTTTTCAGGTCAGGCAAGTTTCAACTGGGCTGTAGACTGCCTAGGCTTGGTTTTGTTTTTAACAGGCCCAGCCCATGACAACAATGGGGCACAAAGATCCAGTAGGTATCTACTGGCCTCTGTCCCGCAACGTTAGTTATAATTTGTCTTAGAACATCCGCATGTAGTTTATTTTACTGAATCAAACACACAACCCAGTTCTATATTCCTCTTGAAACGCCATGTCCTACTTCCATTTTCTAGTCTCTACCTATAGTTTTACTACTTTATATATGATACGTCTCCAACGTATATGTATTTTTTTTATTGTTCCAGGCTGTTATATTATCAATCTTGGATGTTTTACAATCATTTATAGTCATTTTATATCATTTTTTGGTACTAACCTATTGACATAGTGCCAAGTGCCAGTTACTGTTTTTCCTTGTTTTTACATCGCAGAAAATCAATATCAGACGGAGTCCAAATTCCCCGAAACTTTATGGAGAACTTTTATGGGCCAGAAGGAACACAACAGGCCCTGGCTGCGCCTAGGGGTGCCATGAGGAGGCCACAACCCACCAGGGCGCACCCTGGTGGGTTGCGCCCACCTCGGGTGCCCCTCTGACTGCCTCTTTGCTTTATAAATACCCCAATATTCCAGAAACCCTGGAGGGTGCGACGAAATATTCATCCAGCCGCCGTAGAGTCCAGAACCACCAGAACCAATCTAGACTCCATCTCGGATGAGGTTCACCACCTCCATTGGTGCCTCTCCAATGATGTGTGAGTAGTTCCTTGTAGACCTTCATGGTCGTAGTTAGTAGCTAGATGGCTTCCTCTCTCTCGCTGGATTCTCAATACAATGGTCTCATGGAGATCCATATGATGTAACTCTTTTTGCGGTGTGTTTGTTGGGATCTGATGAACTTTGAGTTTAATTATGATCAGTTATATCTTTTTATATCCATGAAAGTTATTTGAGTTTCTTTGATCTCTAATATGCATGATTTCTTATAGCCTCGTATTTCTTCTCCGATATTTAGGTTTTGTTTGGCCAACTTGATCTATTTATCTTGCAATGGGAAGAGGTGCTTTGTAGTGGGTTCGATCTTACGGTGCTTGATTCCAGTGACAGAAAGGGAAACGACACGTATCTATCGTTGCTACTAAGGATAAAACGATGGGGTCTATCTCTACATAGATAGATCTTGTCTACATCATGTCATCGTTCTTATTGCATTACTCCGTTTCTCCATAATTATTTGAAGTTCTATCAATTGCCCAATAGTAATTTGTTTACCCACCGTTTGCTATTTTGCTCGAGAGAAGCCACTACTGAAACCTACGGCCCCCGGGTCTTCTTTCTCATATATTTTCCTTTGCGATCTACTTTTCTCTTGCATTTATTTTCAGATCTATTAAACCAAAAATACAAAAATACCTTGCTGCAATTTTTCTTTATTTATTTTATTTAGCGTTTGATCTATCAATTTACTATAAATTTATCTCACGTCCGTTTGCCACTTGAGGCGCCATACCCCGAAAGGGATTAACAACCCCTTTAACACGTCGCATTGCGAGGATTTGTTATCTGCGTGCAGGGGCCGTTTACGTTGTGTTGCTTGGTTCTCCTACTGGTTCGATAACCTTGGTTTCATATCTGAGGGAAATACCTACTGCCGCTGTGCTTCATCATCCCTTCCTCTTTGGGGAAATACCGACGTAGCATCAAGCGACATCAAAAGGAATTTTTGGTGCCGTTGCCAGGGAGGATCTTCAACATATACCAGGTTCCTAATCAAAAATCTCATCTCCTCGCAATTTACATTATTTGCCATTCGCCTCTCATTTTCCTCTCCCCCACTTCACAAAAATTTGTCATTTTATTCGTGTCACATCCCTGCTTGCATGTTATGCATTAGGGTTGGTTGAACTTGTGCATCATGTTTAAATTTCTTTTAAACTTGAAATGGGGGCTAATCAACCCCAACACCCCCCCTGAAAATGCTAATTTCCAACAATTGGAATTTCAATGAACCCAAAATGCCCTTCATAAAAGCCCACCATTTTTGGTCTTGATTAAAACCTCAGCCAAAAATGGTCTTGCAATTTATGGAGCCATTCTGGATTTTTGAACAAGCCATAAGTATTTGAATTTGGGCATTTTAAATGCCATAAATATTTTAAAGTGCTCAAATAATCTTGGAAGCATTTTTAGGCAGTTGAGAATATTCTCAAATGTGCCTCTGAATATTTCCAGAGTTTTTGGAAATGAAATAGTATTTATTCTATTTCAATACACAGAGCAGGAAATAAATAAAAGAGAAAACAAAAAGGACCAGAGACTTACCTGGAAGCCCACCAGCCGGCCCACCTAGCTGGCCCGGCCCAGCAGCCGCTCCACGCAGCTGCTTCGCCTAGCCAGCGAGGCGAGCAGGTGCTCGACGGCGAGCACAGCAGCGCGCCACGCAGCACCCTGCCTCACTCCTTCGCCGCCCTATCGACGTGGGACGAACCCCTTCTCTCTCTCCCTGACCTCATAGACACTCGCTCTCCACTCTAGCTCCTTTCTCTCGCCCTCCCTGACGTCACCCGAGACGTCAGCGTCGCCGCCGCTCGCCGCAGCCGCGTCCAACGCCGTCCCCGCGCCCTCTCACCATGTCCGGACGGTTCGCCGTCGTCGACTACGTCAACCAGCCGAGCTGCACGACGCCGGAGCCCCTGCATCGTCCCCGCCACCGCTGTCTTCAACCTTCGGCCGCCGTCGATCGTCGTCGTCGATCCGTCGCACCCGAGCTTCCCCGAGCACGCTGACCGCCTCCGCAGCTTCCCCGTGAGCTGCTGAACCTCCCCATACCTTTCGTTTCGCCCCTAGAACGCCGTAGACGCCGCGCCTCTTGTGCCCAAATGCGCCGCCGCCTAACCACGTCGCCGGCGATGCTCCGGTGACCATTTGGTCATGGGCTTGTGCCTGTCACACTCCCCGCGCCACGTAGATGCTGTAGGCGCTTTCGCCGCATCGCCTAGGCCACCGCAACCATGAGCACGAGCACACCCGAGCCTCGGCCTCCGTCGAGCTCGTCGCCAGTGATGCTCCGGCTACTCCCCGGCCACGCCGTCACCGTGGTTGGATGCGGGCGAGCAGCAGCTACCCGTAGCTGCTCTCCGCGCATCAAATGGTGCCCTATGGGCGATTCCCGCAGCACGCCGCCGTGCCTGGCCTCGCCGGCGGCTAAACGCCGGCAGGTTTTGACCCGCTGACCGGCGAGGTTGACTCTGCTGACATGGGTTGACCTCCCCCTCTCTCTCACTAACATGCGGGCCCCGCCCGACTAATTACTCTGTTAGTGCTAACTAACGAGGTTAGTTTAATTAGTTTAGTCACTGACTAGTGGGCCTTGCCCAGTTAATTAGGCTAACTAAACGTAGTTAGTGCATAGAGTCACTGACCAGTGGCCCCCACCAGTCAGGTTTGACCTGGGCTGGCGCCTTTGACTCGCTGACGTCATAGTGACGGAGTGCTGACGCAATTATTCATTTTCTGGATTTATTTTTATATAGGAAATTCCAGAAAATAGCCTAAACTTCTAAAAATCATAGAAAATCAACCATAGCTCCAAATCAAACAAATTATATATGAAAAATTATCAGAAAAAATCAATATATCCATCTTTAATGGTTTCATGCATGACAAAACACTTTACCCTTGCTGTTTAGGTGAAACAAGCTAATACACTTATTATGCATAAGAGCTTAAGCTTTCATTTGAATCTTTGATTCAAATGAAACCTTTTCAACTTGTTTCACATTGCATTAGGCAGGACACATTATTTTGCCATGTCATAGCATGCATCATATTGTTGCATATTGCGATGTGTTGATTATACTCTATGGTGTCTTTCGTGGTAGGTTCTGCCTCCGAGGATATCTCCGAGTATCCAACTGAAGGGCAGTACCCTACTACCACTCCATCAGGCAAGCAGCCCCAATTATCATATCGATACAATCCCATGTTCTCGCATCTGCTCTCATTTACTACATTAAGACAACAACGTTTCAAACTGCTGTGTGCTACGGTAGTTGAACCCTTATCCTCTACATGACCTGTCATTGCCACAGTAACTAGATGAAACCCACTAGCATGTGTAGGAGTTGATTGAGCCATGTATGTGTTTCCTACCTTGCTATGCCTGCTATGCTTAGAGTTGTGTCAGGTCTGGTTCATCTGGGTGATGGGCTAGAGTGAAATGATTATGTCGGTAATGTGAGGGATGTGTTGAACATGATTTGGTAAAGGTATCGATGAGAGGCCATGTAGGAGTACATGGTGGGTTGTTTCATTGAGGCCGTCCATAAGAACTAAGATCTGTATGCGTGATTTAAGTTTCAGCTACTACCACACATTGGGCCCTGAAATATGACCCCGCTCGACTTACTGACCCCTCTCGTCCTCTGTCCAGGAGTTGCAACTAGTTTCTGGTGTTTGTGGGTTATGTGTTGGCGGCCGTGCGTAGCCCTGACCCTAGGGGCGGGCTATGACGCGGTAGATACACTGTGGCCGGGTATGTTGGGCGCCCGTTTGGCGTCTCGGGACCCTGTACACATCGTTTGGGGCCATTGAGGACACCCCGGCCGGATTTCCTTGCGGATGGAACCTGAATAGGCAATAAACCTGGACTAGAGACTTGTGCGGTTAGTCAGTTCGTGGTCTACACCCACGTCGGTTTTCGCTTGAAGTCTGCCAAGCACATGTCGTGTGCAGACGCTAAGTGGTGGAACCATGTGTGACGAAGTACACCCCTGCAGGGTATAAAACTATTCGAATAGCCGCGTCCGCGGTAAAGGACTACTTGGTTGCCTATACAGTTCATAGACAAGTTAATGGTTACTACTAAAAGACTCAAGATAAGTGTGAGTACCGAGGATGGCTCTCTCGTAGGATGACGAGGGAGGATCTCCGGTGGAGTATTGTGTTGGTGATTAGTGGACTCGTGTGCGAAAACTATTTTACTAGTGGTGTCCCGTAGGATAGCTTAGCCAAGAGTCAAAGCTGGCTTGCTACAATAACTCCACCACTTTCTTGAGAATGAGCATGTATAGTAGGTTCGGATGTAAGACTTGCTGAGTACCTTTGTACTCATGTTTGTTTAATTACTGTTTTCAGACGACAACACCGCCCCCTCCGATGGGTTTTATGTAGATCTCGACGTCGATGAGTGACTTTCCACCCAGGTGGTGATCCTGGCCATGGAGGGCCCTATGTAGATAGACAGGCTTCGAGAAGCCTTCTTGCTTTCTAGTGTTCTGTACTCAGACTATTTGCTTCCGCATGTGCTTGTATGCTTGTATGACTTGAGTGTCCGGTCATGTGACCCCTACCTGTATGAACATGCTATGTATGGCTCTCTGGAGCCTTTAAATAAAGTACTTGAGTTGTAGAGTTTTGTTGTGATGCCATGTTGTATTTGCACATATCGAGCATATTGTGTGTATGATTGAAATGCTTGGTATGTGTGGGATCCGACAATCTAGTTGTTTATCCTTGGCGGCCTCTCTTACGGGGAAATGTAGTCTAGTGCCCCTTGAGCCATAGTAGTCCGCTACAGCCCGGTTCACCGGAGTCCTGCTAGCCCAGCACTACTGCTCAGGACACTTGACTGGCCGGCATGTGTTTCACTTCGTTCCTATGTATGTCCCCTTGGGGAAATGTCACGCGGTGACTTCCGGAGTCCTGCCTAGTCTGCTACAGCCCGGGTTCCCCAGAGTCCTGTTAGCCCAGTGCTATAGCCCGGATTCACTCGCTGATGACCGACATGCTCGATGTGATTCATGTATGCCTGTCTCCATAGGTCTGCGCCGCTTTGGGTTCACGACTAGCCATGTCGGCCCGGGTTCTCTGTCATATGGATGCTAGCGACACTATCATATACGTGAGCCAAAAGGCGCAAACGGTCCCGAGCCATGGTCAGGCGACACCCATGGGGATACCGTGCGTGAGGCCGCAGTGTGATATGAGGTATTACCGGCTAGATCGATGTGACTTGGAATCGGGGTCCTGACAATTCTCATCTCTTTTTGTTCACTGTTTTCTTGACGGATTTGTTTTTGTGTGCACTCTTGTTTGCATAGTCATGATGCCTCAAACAAAATATTATCATGTTCCTTACCCAAATTTTTTGCTTGAAATTGAGAAAAGTACTAAGGAATATATGACTACACAATTTGAGCATAATAAGTATTTTACTGAAGAACTTAAGGAGCACTCCGTTGTGCTTGATGCTATTACAAAACAACTTGATGATATCAGTAGAGAAGTTTTCAATCTCCAATCTAAGTATGCTTTTGCCGAAAGTTTGCTAGGAAAAATATCCGATGCACATGCTACCTTAGTAAATCAAATGGCCGCTAAACCAATCTCGTTAGAAGGCAAAAGTGATGAAGATCTTAAAATGATTGGTGTTTCTTATATTGATTCCTTGTTTAGTAAAGTTAAGATTTATGAAAAAGGGACTGGAGAAGAGTCAACCTTATGTAGAAGGTGTCCCAATATTTCGGAGGGTGAAAATCTTGTTCAGAAAATTAATGAAAGTGGGTTTGGAGAGGTCAAAACATTAAGTAGTGATGTGCCCACTCTTTTGGATTACAAAGACTTTAATTATGATAGTTGCACTTTGATGGATTGTATTTCTTTGTTGCAATCCATGATAAATTCACCCCATGCTTATGAACAAAATAAAGCTTTTACTAGACATATTGTTGATGCTATGATGAAAGCTCTTGAATAAAAATTGGAATTAGAAGTTCCAATTCCTAGAAAATTGCATGATGATTGGGAACCTACTATCAAAGTCAAGATTAAAAATTATGAGTGTTTTGCTTTGTGTGACTTGGGTGCCAATGTTTCTACAAGTCCGAAATCTTTATGTGATGTGCTAGGTCTAACTAATCCTTAAGAATGTTCTTTGAATTTGCACTTGGCGAATTCTACTATTAAAAAGCCTATGGGAAGAATTGATGATGTTCTTATTCTTGCAAATATGAATTATGTGCGCATAGATTTTATTGTTCTTGATATTGATTGCAATCCGTCTTGTCCAATTATTCTTCGTAGACCATTTTTACGCACTATCAGTGCCGTGATTGATATGAAAGAAGGCAATATTAAGTTCCAATTTCCTTTGAGGAAGGGTATGGAACACTTTCCTAGAACAAGAATTAAGCCACTTATGAATCAATCATGAGGCATCTTTCGTATCTCGAACCAAAGATGACAAAACTAAGATCCTTGCTTTATGCCTAGTTAAGGGCGTAAAACTATAGCGCTTGTTGGGAGGCAACCCAATGAATAAAATTTATTTTTTCTTTTTTCTTTCTATTCTTGAGTGTTAGCACATTTATGCTACTGTTATGATTGTGTTTTTTGTGTTTTAATTAGTGTTTGTGCCAAGTAAAGCCTTTAGGATCTTCTTGGGTGATAGTTGTTTGATCTTGCTGAAAAAACAGAAACTTTAATGCTCACAAAATTAACTTTCATTTTTTACCAGAGAGTGATAAAATACCCATTCCACTTGAATTAGATCAATATACAAATTTCTCAGGTCGTCCTATTTTTTAGAATTTTGGACTTACAGAAGTATTCGAAATAGTCAGATTGCTACAGACTGTTCCGTTTTGATAGATTCTGTTTTCTTTGTGTTGCGTGCTTATTTTGATGGCTCTATGGTGTTCTTTTATGAGTTTTTTCCATATAAAAGTTGGAACAATAGATATAATACAAAAACAAAATATGAATTGGTTTGATACAGTACTTATAGTAGTGGTTTGCTTTCTTATACTAACGGATCTCATGAAGGTTTTGTTGAGTTTTGTGTGATTGAAGTTTTCAAGTTTTGGGTTATCTCACGATGGATGAAGGAAGGATGGAAGACCCTAAGCTTGGGGATGCCCCGACATCCCATGCTATTATCCAAAAATGAGCAACCCACTAAGCTTGGGGATACCCCCGAGTGGCATCCCCGCTTTGCATGTGCCATCTCTAATTTTCAAAAATAAACTTCTCTTTTGTGTGTTTTCACTCGCGGAGCGGTGAGGCGTGGCTAATATTTTCCATGCTAGATGGGTTATTCTCAAGATGAGTGTTTATTCACTTGTCATTGCACGAGAGTAAGGCAAAATTATTAGGGATGCCCAATCCTGAAATGCAAAAAAAATTGAATTTTCTTTATGTTGTCAAATAATAAATTCCTTGGAAAGTGTTGATATGGAGGGCACCTGTGGATACGGTTAGCCATGGAAAGTGAAAGTATGGTGGAAAAAGGAGTAAAATTTATTTTCTGTTTGGGAACCGCCTATGATATATCTAGCATGGAAAGTGTTGGGAAATCTAAGTCGTTTTCGTTGGTGGGATGGATACACCTCCCAAAATGTTTTTATCTCAAGTTTTTTGCTTTGAGCTCTGGCACTTCTACAAAATCCTACTTCCCTCTGTGAAGGGCCTTTCCTTTACTTTATGCAATTTTTATTTTGAGTCTCCATATTCTCTTATAAAAGCACTAACTAGGAGGGAATATGATCATACTTAAGTATTGGGTGTAGCTAATATTCGAGTGTGTTTCATGGATGGATCAATGTTTGAGCATGATGGGCTAGGGATAACTTATTTTAGCGTTGATATTTTGAAAGACATGGTTGCTTGTTGACATGCTTGAGTATCTAAATTATCATTTCAAAACTACACTATTGCTTTGAACAACTAAAAGTACAAATGTCCATGCTGTAAAGAAAAGAATTTGATATGACATCATAGGCAGCATTCCACATCAAAAATTCTGTTTTTATCACTTACCTACTCGAGGGCGAGTAGGAGTTAAGCTTGGGGATGCTGATACGTCTCCGACTTATATATATATTTTTATTGTTCCATGTTGTTATATTATCAATCTTGGATGTTTTACAATCATTTACACTCATTTATATCATTTTTTGGTACTAATTAACCTACTGACATAGTGCCAAGTGCCAGTTGCTGTTTTTCCATGTTTTTTACATCGCAGAAAATCAATATCAAACGGAGTCCAAATGCCCCAAAACTTTACAAAGAATTTTTATGGGCCAGAAGGAACACAACGGGCCCTGGCTGCACCTGGGGGGTGCCCCGAGGGGGGCACAACCCACCAGGGCGCGCCAGGAGGCCCAGGCGCGCCCTGGTGGGTTGTGCCACCACCTCGGATGCCCCCCGGACCGCCTCTTTGCTCTATAAATACCCCATTATTTCAGAAACCCTAGAGGGGGCGACAAAATATTCATCCAGCCGCTGCAGAGTCTAGAACCACTAGATCCAATCTAGACGCCATCTCGGATGGGGTTCACCACCTCCATTGGTGCCTCTACGATGATGCGTGAGTAGTTCTTTGTAGACCTTCAGGGCCGTAGTTAGTAGCTAGATGGCTTCCTCTCTCTCGCTGGATTCTCAATACAATGGTATCATGGAGATCCATATGATGTAACTCTTTTTGCGGTGTGTTTGTTGGGATCTGATGAACTTTGAGTTTAATTATGATCAGTTATATCTTTTTATATCCATGAAAGTTAATTGAGTTTCTTTGATCTCTAATATGCATGATTGCTTATAGCCTTGTATTTCTTCTCCGATATTTTGGTTTTGTTTGGCCAACTTGATCTATAAATCTTGCAATGGGAAGAGGTGCTTTGTAGTGGGTTCGATCTTACGGTGCTTGATCCCAGTGACAGAAAGGAAAACGACACGTATGTATCGTTGCTACTAAGGATAAAACGATGGGGTCTATCTCTACATAGATAGATCTTGTCTACATCATGTCATCGTTCTTATTGCATTACTCCATTTCTCCATGAACTTAATACACTAGATGTTGGGGAACGCAGTAATTTCAAATGCTTTCCTACGCACACGCAAGATCATGGTGATGCATAGGAACGAGAGGGGAGAGTATCGTCTACCTACCCTCATAGACCGTAAGCGGAAGCGTTATGACAACACGGTTGATATAGTCGTACGTCTTCACGATCGACCGATCTAGCACCGAAGGTACGACACCTCCGCGATCTGCACATGTTCAGCTCGATGATGTACTGCGAACTCACGATCCAGTAGAGCTTCGAGGGAGAGTTTCATCAGCACGATGGCGTGATGACGGTGATGATGATGCTACCGGAACAGGGCTTCGCCTAAGCACCGCTACGATATAACCGAGGTGGATTATGGTGGACGGGGGCACCGCACACGGCTAAAAGATCAATGATCAACCTGTGTGTCCATGGGGTGCCCCCTCCCTCGTATATAAAGGAGTGGAGGAGGGGGAGGGCCGGCCCTCTCTATGGCGCGTCCTGGGAAAGTCCTACTCCCTTCGGGAGTAGGATTCCCCCCTTCCAACTAGGAGTAGGAGAGGAAGGAAGGAGGAGAGAGGGGGGAAGGAAAGGGGGGCCGGCCCCCCTCCCAATTTGGATTGGGCTTGGGGGGCGCACCTCCCTCTTTTCCCTTCCCTCTCCTCTATTCCACTAAGGCCCAATAAGGCCCATGTACTCCTCGGGGGGTTCCGGTAACCTCCCGGTACTGCAAAAAAAATGCCCGAACCACTCGGAACCATTCTGATGTCCAAATATAGTCTTCCAATATATCGATCTTTACCTCTCGACCATTCCAAGACTGCTCGTCATGTCCGTGATCAAATCCGGGACTCGGAACTACCTTCGGTACATCAAAACACATAAACTCATAATACCGATCATCACCGAACGTTAAGCGTGCGGACCCTATGGGTTCGAGAACTATGTAGACATGACCGAGACATGTCTCTGGTCAATAATCAATAGCGGAACCTGGATGCTCATATTGGCTCCTACATATTCTACGAAGATCTTTATCGGTCAAACCGCATAACGGTATACGTTGTTCCCTTTGTCATCGGTATGTTACTTGCCCGAGATTCGATCGTCGGTATCTCAATACCTAGTTCAATCTCGTTACCGGCAAGTCTCTTTACTCGTTCCGTAATGCTACATCCCATAACTAACTCATTAGCTACATTGCTTGCAAGGCTTATTGTGATGTACATTACCGAGAGGGCCCAGAGATACCTCTCCGATAGACGGAGTGACAAATCCTAATCTCGATCTATGCCAACTCAACAAACACCATTGGAGACACCTGTAGAGCATCTTTATAACCACCCAGTTATGTTGTGACGTTTGATAACACACAAGGTGTTCCTCCGGTATTCGGGAGTTGCATAATCTCATAGTCAGAGGAACATGTATAAGTCATGAAGAAAGGAGTAGCAATAAAACTGAACGATCATTATGCTAAGATAACGGATGGGTCTTGTCCATCACATCATTCTCTAATGATGTGATCTCGTTCATCAAATGACAACACATGTCCATGGCTAGGAAACTTAACCATCTTTGATTAACGAGCTAGTCAAGTAGAGGCATACTAGGGACACTATGTTTGTCTATGTATTCACACATGTACTAAGTTCCGGTTAGTATAATTCTAGCATGAATAATAAACATTTATCATGACATAAGGAAATACAAATAACAACTTTATTATTACCTCTGGGGCATATTTCCTTCAGTCTCCCACTTGCACTAGAGTCAATAATCTAGTTCATATCGTCATGTGATTTAACACCAATAGTTCACATGTTTATGTGATTAGTTCACATCTCCACGTGACTAACACCCAAAGGGTTTACTAGAGTCAATAATCTAGTTCACATCGCTATGTGATTAACACCCAAAGAGTGATCATGTTTTGCTTCTGAGAGAAATTTAGTCAATGAGTCTGCCACATTCAGAGCTGTATGTATTTTGCAAATTTTCTATGTCTACAATGCTTTGCACGGAGCTACTCTAGCTAATTGCTCCCATTTTCGATATGTATCTAGATTGAGACTTAGAGTCATCCAGATCGGTGTCAAAGCTTGCATCGATGTAACTCTTTATGACAAACTCTTTGTCACCTCCATAACCGAGAAACATTTCCTTATTCCACTAAGGGTATTTTTTTGACCACTGTGTAGTGATCCACTCCTGGATCACTATTGTACCCTCTTGCCAAACTTATGGTAAGGTACACAATAGGTCTGGTACACAGCATAGCATACTTTGTAGAACCTACGACCAAGGCATAGGGAATGACTTTTCATTCTCTTTCTATTTTCTACCGTGGTCGGGTTTTAAGTCTTTACTCAACTTCAGACCTTGCAACACATGCAAGAACTCCTTCTTTGACTGTTCCATTTTGAACTACTTCAAAATCTTGTCAAGGTATGTACTATTGAAAATATATCAAGTGTCTTGATCTGTCTCTATAGATCTTGATTCTCAATATGTAAGTAGCTTCACCGAGGTCTTTCTTTGAAAAACTCCTTTCAAACATTCCTTTATGCTTTCCAGAAAATTCTACATTATTTCCGATCAACAATATGGCAATCACATATACTTATCAGAAATGTTGTAGTGCTCCCACTCACTTTCTTGTAAATATAGGCTTCACCGCAAGTCTGTATAAAACCATATGCTTTGATCACTTTATCAAAGCATATATTCCAACTCCGATATGCTTGCACCAGTCCACAGATGGATCGCTGGAGCTTGCTCACTTTGTTAGCACCTTTAGGATCGACAAAACCTTCTGGTTGCATCATATAAAACTCTTCTTTAAGAAATCCATTAAGGAATGCAGTTTTGACATCCATTTGCCAGATTTCATAAAATGCGGCAACTGCTAACATGATTCGGAGAGACTTTTAAGCATCGATACGAGTGAGAAGATCTCATCTTAGTCAACACCTTGAACTTGTCGAAAACATTTTTGCGACAATTCGAGCTTTATAGATAGTAATACTACTATCAGCATTCGTCTTCCTTTTGAAGATCCATTTATTCTCAATGACTCACGATCATCAGGCAAGTCAATCAAAGTACATGCTTTGTTCTCATACATGGATCCCATCTCAGATTTCATGTCCTCAAGCCATTTCGTGGAATCTGGGCTAATCATCGCTTCCTCATAGTTCGTAGGTTCGTCATAGTCAAGTAACATGACATCCAGAACATGATTACCGTACTACTAATTGGTGTACGAATCACTGGAACTGATTTCTGTGATGAACTACTTTCCAATTTGGGAGAAGGTACAATTTACTCATAAAGTTCTGCTTTCCTCCCACTCACTTCTTTTGAGAGAAACTCCTTCCCTAGAAAGGATCCATTCTTAGCCACAAAATATCTTGCCTTCGGATCTGTGATAGAAGGTTTGCCCAACAGTTTCTTTTGGGTATCCTATGAAGATGCACTACTCCGATTTGGGTTTGAGCTTATCAGTTTGAAACTTTTTCACATAAGCATCGCAACCCCAAACTTTAAGAAACGACAGCTTTGGTTTCTTGCCAAACCATAGTTCATACGGTGTCATCTCAATGGATTTAGATGGTGCCTTATTTAACATGAATGCAGCTGTCTCTAAGGCATAACCCCAAAATGATAGTGGTAAATCGGTAAGAGACATCATAGATCGCACCATATCCAATAAAGTATGATTACAACGTTCAGACACACCATTATGCTGTGGTGTTCCAGGTGGCGTGAGTTGCGAAACTATTCCATATTTTTTTAAATGAAGGCCAAACTCGTAACTCAAATATTCGCTTCCGTGATCAGATCGTAGAAACTTTATTTTCTTGTTACGATAATTTTCCACTTCACTCTGAAATTCTTTGAACTTTTCAAATGTTTCAGACTTATGTTTCATTAAGTAGATATACCCATATCTGCTCAAATCATCTGTGAAGGTCAGAAAATAATGATACCCGCTGCGAGCCTCAACACTTATCGGATCGCATACATCATTAAATATTATTTCCAATAAGTCAGTTGTTCGCTCCATTGTTCCGGAGAACGGGATCTTAGTCATCTTTCCCATGAGGCATGGTTCGCAAGCATCAACTGATTCATAATCAAGTGATTGCAAAAGTCCATCAGCATGGAGTTTCTTCATGCGCTTTACACCAATATGACCTAAACGGCAGTGCCACATATAAGTTGCAGTGTCATTATTAACTTTGCATCTTTTGGCTTCAATATTATGAATATGTGTATTACTATGATCGAGATTCAATAAACCATTTATATTGAGTGTATGACCATAGAGGGTTTTATTCATGTAAATAGAACAACAATTATTCTTTGACTTAAATGAATAATCGTATTGCAATAAACATGATCCAATCATATTTATGCTCAACGCAAATGCCAAATAACATTTATTTTAGGTTCAACACTAATCCCGAAGGTAAAGGGAGTGTGCGATGGTGATCTTATCAACCTTGGAGTCACTTCCAACTCTCATCATCACCTCGCCCTTAACTAGTCTCTGTTTATTTTGCAACTCCCGTTTCGAGTTACTACTCTTACCAACTGAACCAGCATCAAATACCGAGGGGTTGCTATAAACACTAGTAAAGTACACATCAATAACATGTATATGCAATATACCTTTGTTTACTTTTCCATCCTTCTTATCTGCCAAGTATCTAGGGTAGTTCCACTTCCAGTGATCATTTCCTTTGCAGTAAAAGCACTCAGTTTCAAGCTTGGGTCTAGCTTTGAGCTTCTTCACGGAAGTGACAACTTGCTTGTCATTCTTATTGAAGTTCCCTTTCGATCCCTTTCCCCTTTCCTTGAAACTAGTGGTCTTGTTAACCATCAACACTTGATGCTCTTTCTTGATTTCTATCTTCGCCAATTTCAGCATCGCGAAGAGCTCGGGAATTACTTTCGTCATCCCTTGCATATTATAGTTCATCATGAAGTTCTACTAACTTGGTGATAGTGACTAGAGAACTTTGTTAATTACTATCTTATCTAGAAGATTAACTCCCCCTTTATTCAAGAAATTGTAGTACCTAGACAATCTGAGCACATGCTCACTGGTTGAGCTTGTCTCCTCCATCTTGTAGGCAAAGTACTGTCAGAGGTCTCATAGCTCTCGACATGGGCATGAGTATGAAATACCAATTTCAACTCTTGGAACATCTCATATGCTCCATGTCATTCAAAACATTTTTGAAGTCCCGGTTCTAAGCCGTAAAGCATGGTGCACTAAACTATCAAGTAGTCATCATACTGAGCATTGTCAAACGTTCATAACGTCTGCATCTGCTCCTGCAATAGGTCTGTCGCCTATAGGTGCATCAAGGACATAATACTTCTGTGCAGCAATGAGGATAATCCTCAGATCATGGAGCTGGTCCGCATAATTACTACTAACATTTTTCAACTTATTTTTCTCTAGGAACATATAAAAAACGGGGAGCTATATTGCGAGCTATTGATCTAGAACATAGTTATGCAAATACTATCAGGACTAAGTTCATGATAAATTAAAGTTCAATTAATCATATTACTTAAGAACTCCCACCTAGATAGACATCCCTCTAGTCATACAAATGATCACGTGATCCAAATCAATTAAACCATGTCCGATCATCATGTGAGATTGAGTAGTTTTGAATGGCGAACATCATTATGTTCATCATATCTACTATATGATTCACGCTCGACCTTTCGGTCTCCAATGTTCTGAGGCCATATCTGCATATTCTAGGCTCGTCAAGTTTAACCTGACTATTCTGCGTGTGCAAAACTGGCTTGCACCCGTTGTATGTGAATGTAGAGCTTATCACACCCGATCATCACGTGGTGTCTCGGCACGACGAACTGTCGCAACGGTGCATACTCAGGGAGAACACTTATACATTAAAATTTAGTGAGAGATCATCTTATAATGCTTCCGCCGAACTAAGCAAAATAAGATGCATAAAGGATAAACATCACATGCAATCCAAATATGTGACATTATATGGCCATGATCATCTTGCGCCTTTGATCTCCATCTCCAAAGTACCGTCATAATCTCTATCATCACCGGCATGACACCATGATCTCCATCATCTTGATCTCTATCAATGTGTCATCACATTGTCGTCTCGCCAACTATTGCTCTTGCAACTATTGCTACCGCATAGCGATAAAGTAAATCAATTATTTGGCGCTTGCATCTTATGCAATAAAGAGACAACCATAAGGCTTCTGCGAGTTGCCGATAACTCCAACAAAACATGATCATCTCATACAACAACTTATATCTCATCACGTCTTGACCATATCACATCACAAAAAGCCCTGCAAAAACAAGTTAGACGTCCTCTACTTTGTTGTTGCAAGTTTTACGTGGCTGCTATGGGCTAAGCAAGAACCATTCTTACCTACACATCAAAAACCACAACGCGGTATAGTGATTGCTTTTTGATCTTCAGAAAGAACCATGTTCATTGAATCCAATTCAACTAAAGTTGGAGAAACAGACGCCCACTAGCCACCTGCGTGTGAAGCACGTTGGTAGAACCAGTCTCGCGTAAGCGTACGCATAATGTCGGTCTGAGCCGCTTCATCCAACAATACCGCTGAATCAAGAATCAACTAGTGACGGCAAGCAATACGTATATACTCACGCCCACAACTCCTTTGTGTTCTACTCGTGCATATAACATCTACGCATAGACCTGGCTCGGATGCCACCGTTGGGGAACACAATAATTTCAAAAAAATTCCTACACACACGCAAGATCATGGTGATGCATAGCAATGAGAGGGGAGAGTATCGTCTACGTACCCTTGTAGACTGTAAGCGGAAGCGTTATGACAACACGGTTGATGTAGTTGTACGTCTTCACGATGGACCGATCTAGCATCGAATGTACGGCACCTCCGTGATCTGCACACGTTCAGCTTGGTGACGTCCCGCGAACTCACGATCCAGTAGAGCTTCGAGGGATAGTTTCGTCAGCACGACGGCGTGATGACAGTGGTGATGATGCTACCGAAACAGGGCTTCGCCTAAGCACTGCTATGATATAACCGAGGTGGATTATGGTGGAGGGGGCACCGCACACGGCTAAAAGATCAATGATCAACTTGTGTGTCCATGGGGTGCCCCCCTCCCCCGTATATAAAGGAGTGGAGGAGGGGGAGGTCCGGCCCTCTCTATGGCGCGCCCTGGGGAAGTCCTACTGCCTCCGGGAGTAGGATTCCCCCTTCCAATTAGGAGTAGGAGAGGAAGGAAGGAGGAGAGAGGGAGGGAGGAAAGGGGGGCCAGCCCCCCTCCCAATTTAGATTGGGCTTGGGCGGCGCGCCTCCCTCTTTTCCCTTCCCTCTCCTCTATTCCACAAAGGCCCAATAAGGCCCATATACTCCCCGGGGGGTTCCGGTAACCTCCCGGTACTCCAGAAAAATGCCCGAACCACTCGGAACCATTTCGATGTCCAAATATAGGCTTCCATATATCAATCTTTATGTCTCGACCATTCTGAGACTCCTTGTCATGTCCATGATCAAATCCGGGACTCCGAACTACCTTCGGTACATCAAAACACATAAACTCATAATACCGATCGTCACCGAACGTTAAGCGTGCGGACCCTATGGGTTTGAGAGCTATGTAGACATGACCGAGACATGTCTCCGGTCAATAACCAATAGCGGAACCTGGATGCTCATATTGGCTCCTACATATTCTATGAAAATCTTTATCGGTCAAACTGCATAACGGTATGCATTGTTCCCTTTGTCATCGGTATGTTACTTTCCCGAGATTCGATCGTCAGTATCTCAATACCTAGTTCAACCTCGTTACCGGAAAGTCTCTTTACTCGTTCCGTAATGCTACATCCTGTAACTAACTCATTAGCTACATTGCTTGTAAGGCTTATTGTGATGTACATTACCGAGAGGGCCCAGAGATACCTCTCCGATAGACGGAGTGACAAATCCTAATCTCGATCTATGCCAACTCAACAAACACCATTGGAGACACCTGTAGAGCATCTTTATAACCACCCAGATGTGTTCTGACGTTTGATAACACACAAGGTGTTCCTCCGGTATTCGGGAGTTGCATAATCTCATAGTCAGAGGAACATGCATAAGTCATGAAGAAAGCAGTAGCAATAAAACTGAACGATCATTATGCTAAGCTAATGGATGGGTCTTGTCCATCACATCATTCTCTAATGATGTGATCCCCTTCAACAAATGACAACACATGTCCATGGCTAGGAAACTTAACCATCTTTGATTAACGAGCTAATGAAGTAGAGGCATACTAGGGACACTCTGTTTGTCTATGTATTCACACATGTACTAAGTTTCCGGTTAATGCAATTCTAGCATGAATAATAAACATTTATCATGATATAAGGAAATATAAATAACAACTTTATTATTGCCTCTAGGGCATATTTCCTTCACTAGATGCGGTCGATGTGTGGAGTAATAGTAGTAGATGCAGGGAGGAGTTGGTCTACAAATCTTGGACGTGATGCCTATATAATGATCATTGCCTGGATATCATCATAATTATTTGAAGTTCTATCAATTTCCCAATAGTAATTTGTTTACCCACCATTTGCTATTTATCTCGAGAGAAGCCACTAGTGAAACCTACGGCCCCCGGGTCTTCTTTCTCATATATTTGCCTTTGCGATCTACTTTTCTCTTGCATTTATTTTCAGATCTATTAAACCAAAAATACCTTGCTGCAATTTTTCTTTATTTATTTTATTTAGCATTCGATCTATAAATTTACTACAAATTTATCTCACGTCCGTTTTCCACTTGAGGCGTGGTACCCCGAAAGGGATTGACAACCCCTTTAACACGTCGGGTTGAGAGGATTTGTTATTTGTGTGCAGGGGCGGTTTACGTTGGGTTGCTTGGTTCTCCTGCTAGTTCGATAACATTGGTTTCATATATGAGGGAAATACCCACTGCCACTGTGCTGCATCATCCCTTCCTCTGTGGGAAATATCGATGTGGCTTCAAGAGACATCAATATGCACGTATCATTATATTGAAAATACATAAAGTTCCCTTTTCATATTTGCATCCTTATTTCTGTTGTTGTTTTCCCTCCCAGTGTTGATTTTGTTACCACTGGTTTTCCCTTAAACCAACTCAATTGTCCCACGTCTTATTTGCTTACAAAAAAAAATGATTTTTTGGTAAATCAATAAGTTCTTAAAAAATAAATGTTTATCATTTCGGGATTACAACAGTTTGGACTCCACCGAAATATGCAAAATAAGGTTGAACTTTTTGACCATGGTCCTCGGCAAAAAATGGGGTGTAATAAATTACTTAAGAATTAGCAAATGGGCTGCAAATTATTAAAAAACTAGCAAATGGGCTCTATGTTGTCTGCCACTGATTTGGAGGCTGGCTTGTGGGCCTACTAAGTCCATGCGTACACAAGGTTTCTCAAAAAAAGAAACTTAGTCAACAATCGACTCTACCAGCGTCAGACCGTTAGATGTCAATCTAACGGCAATCGTGCTTCTTCAGTCTCTGATCTTCCTGCTCCAGCCACCCAAACCAGCGCCGGCAGAACCGGCTGCTCCCGCCTCCCGTGGCCGGTTGTGCTGCCGGGCAGGCCTCACGGCCCCACCATACTTGCATCCCTGGCCTGGGTATCCCTCTACACACCCACACCTCCTGTTATTTTCCGGCGACGGCAGCCGAACCAGTCAACCCTCGTACTCCCCACCGTGTGGGTAGCCACTGTCGTGTCTTCCCCGGCTCCATCTCGTTCCCTTTATAGGCCTCACCGTCGTCCACCGCCCTGGTGCTCTCGGCACGGCATGGTCAATGTGGTCAACGAACGACATCCATCGGAAGTGGACTGTACGTGGAGAGGCTGACAGCTGTCTCCACGGTCGCACATAAGGAAATGCCTCCTTATTACGCGTAAAATAATGATTACTCCACCTGACATCTGGGACCCACCAGAAGGGCCTTCTTACTTCGCGAAAAAATGTTGCCCCCGCTGACAGCTCAAACCCAGCAGCTATATCTTCGCACGCAAGAAAGTGCCTCCTTATTACGCGCAAAAAATGAATACTCCCCCTGCTAGCTGGGACCCACCATATGGGAGGCTAACTTGTGGGCCTACTAAGTTGACGTGGATGGAGGGATTTGTCAACTTAGTCAATATGAATGATTCTAGCTCCAGTGACCGTATGATGTCCATCCAACGGCCGTAGTGCTTCTTCAACCTCTGGTCTTCTTGCTCCAGCTGCCCAAACCAGCGCCGGTCGTGCCGCCTGCACCTGCCTCCCATGGCCGGTTGTGCTGCCGCGGAGGCCTCACCGCCCCCTACTACTCCCACCGCTGGTCAGGCTATCCCTCTACTCACCCACACCCCCTATTATTCTGCGGCGACGCCAGCGTCACACCGAAGCCGAACCAGTAAACCCTCATACTCCTCTCCACGTGGGCATCCACTGCCACGTCTTCCCCGGCTTCGCGTCATCCCCTTCCCTGGCCTCACCATCATCCATCGCCTTGGTGCTCTCGGCGCGGTGTGGTCAATGTGGTCAACGAACGACTTCCACCGGAAGAGTACTGTACGTGGAGAGGTTGACGGCTGGGTCCACGGCCGCAGCTAGGAAGTGCCTCCTTATTACACGCAAAATAATGATTCCTCCACCTGATAGCAAGGACCCACCAGATGGGCCACCGTATTTCGTGAAAAAAAATGTTTCCCCTGACTGTTGGGACCCACCAGCTACATCTTCGCACGCAAGGAAGTGGCTGGCAGTCGGGACCCACCTGGTTGAAGCGTACGTAGCGTTGTCATTCTGGTCACGAACGTGTATGTACATACGATCGGTCTGTCTGCAGGCTGCAGCAATGAACCATGGCTGTGTAAGGAAGGGCACGTGTCGTAGTATAGGCGTGCACGTGTTGTAGTAGAGGCGCGCATGTAGCATGTACACGTACATATAGCTGGGGTACAAGAAAGAAAATACGGCCACGTACGTACATACGAGCGGGGTCTTGAATGCCTACTCGCGCATACGTACGACCAGGGCTCGTGTACATGGATGGGTCAGAACGGAGAAACTGCGTCGTCGTCATGTTTGTCGGGAGCCAATCGGCTTGGACAGAACAGCCGATCGAAACGAGGCCTAGCATACCGCAGAACGGAGGAAACGGTCTTGTGTTCGACCGGCCACGGTCAAAATGGGATCCTGTTCATCGGGAGGGGTCCGGCGTACCGCAAAACGGAGGAAAGAGACTTGTCTTGGACCTCCTATGGTCGAAACGGGGTCCTGTTGATCGGGAGGGGTGTGGCGTACCGCAAAATGGAGGAAACAGACTTGTGTTGGAGCGCTATGGTCGAAACGGGGGTCCTGTTCATCGGGAGGGGTGTGGCGTACCGCAAAGCAGGACTCCACGGGATACTGTTCATCTCCACCGTCAACCTCCTCTAGCCTCCACGGGCTACTGTTCATCCACCGTCGACCTCCTCCAGCCTCCACCTGCGAATGTTCATCCACGGGCTCCTGTTCATCCAGCCTCCACCGCTCCTCCACCGGCTACTGTTCAACCAGCCCTCTCCACGGAGTCCTGTTCAACCACCCCTCCACGGGCTACTATTCATCTAGCCCTCCACCGGATACAGTTCAACCAGCCCTCCACGGGGTCCTGTTCATCCAGCCCTCCACGGGGTCCTGTTCATCCAGCCCTCCACGGGGTCCTGTTCATCCACCCCAACCGGCTCGATCAGGGTCTTGTTCATCCAGCGGCAACGGCCTCTACTACCACGGGGTCCTGTTCATCCAACCCCCACCCACCGGGAACTGTTCATCCACCCCCCCCCCAACAACGCTCACGGTTCATTAAGAGGCAGCATCGATCGGCTTTAGTTAGTATAAGTAGCGAAGGAATCACTCAGGTTCAGTTAACAACAAGGGATCAATCGGGGTTCAGTAACGTAGCTAGAGAAATCGCTCGGGTTCAATTAGAGCCCAACGCCTCGCTTGGGTTCAGTTAGAGCGCAACGCCTCGCATACGTGTGTACGGGAGAAATACGTAAACCTCCGTGCATCGCTCGGCCCCGACCACCCACCGTAACCAGGACCTCCCCGATATTTTCCTCGCCCTTGTTTCTACCATGGTTTTTTCTGTCATGGACGACCCAAAGAATGTCATGCAGCCGCGTCTCCGGCCTGCCCTGGACGAAAAGCCCATTTTCTGTCATGATTTTTTGTCATAGAAGTAGGATCCCACCACATCTATGATGATGTCGGGTTTTGTCACAATTATCGTCATAGAAGTGTCATAAGCATGACTGAAAAAAATCATTCGGCCCAAAATGTCACAGATGTGTCTTTTTTTAGTGAAGATTTCGCGACTTCAGGCATGAGCTAAATATCATTGATTTGAGCAATGTGGCTTGAACCTTTGCACACCCCACCATACTCATCTTGATGTCTTGTTTTAGGTGTAGGCATGGACATAGGGGGAGCGTTGTTCTCTCAATGAACTCTCCCTCCCCCCATTATGCATAAATCGATCAACTCTTTCACATTAGCCAGTTTTTATGGTACTTGTGCTTCAAAGATGAGTTTTGGTCATGGACCCAAGGATAATTCTTCGCGGTGCCATACCAATTGACTCAAACATAGGTGGCTCCGGCCACCGCCCTCTCTCTTTGAGAGGTTTTGGTTTGTGTTTGGTCCTTGTTGTCTTTTGCCTTCTTTTGAGCCGTGTTTGTGTTTGAGTTGCCTCGTGTGTGCTCGTTTGCGTGTTCGGTTGCTTGAAGTTTGCATTGCAAAGGCCGTGTTTTTTCTGTTTTGTGGAAACGTGCACTTTCTTGGGTTTGCGGTACTACCGTGGCAAGCCACGGTACTACCGTTGGAGATGGGTTGCTTCTGTGCTTGCACAGCTGCGCCCCAGGCACGGTAGCACCGCTTCCATCACGGCAGTAATTTTTTACTATCGCTGGAAGAGCGGTACCACCATCCTGTGTGTGGTACTTCCGCCCGGGCGGTAGTATCGCGATGACCCGCAGTACTACCATGATGTCACGAGCGTACGGGGGTTAAGAGCGGGCAGGGGGAGTTCCAACTCCCCCATACCGATTCATCTCTACCCCTCATAGTGTCTCTCTCTCTCTCCTACCCAAGAACATCGTTGAAGGACCTCGTCGGATCTCTGTCTCTGGCCACTCTCCTCGCATTCCAACCGTTGGGATCGATCCCCACCTCGCCCTCTTGCCATGGAACCCGATATCTTCCTTAGTCCCTCTCTTTGTGCCCCGTTGTTGTATTTCTAGGTTTGGGAGATACATGTGTAGTTCTTGAGATTTTTGGCTAAATCTTTGCAAGAGGAGATTGTAGGGGAGTGCTAGTGTAGTAGATATGATATTTGGTGTGTTGCAACAATGTAGTTTTGATCAATGGTAGTACCGATCCAAATTTATGGATGTTCCTAGATCCTTTTTGGTGAGATTCAACCCGTGCGGTACGACCGCTCTTCCCGGAGCTGTACTACCGCCTGTTCTAGCAAGATCCGCCCCGTGCGGTACTACCGCTCCGCTGGAGCGGTACTAACGCCCGGCGCATGGAAGTAAAAAATTACTTCCACTCTAGGCGCGGTACTACCGTGCCAGCCCGGCGCAGTACTACCATGGCTAAAGCAGATGCAACTTTTTACTTCTACCTCATGGTGCAGTACTACCGTTGACATAGAAATTACTTTGTTTTGTCACACTCAATCTCATTTATACTTGTTTCATTCGGTTTTGGTCATGGTCTTCGCAATAATCCTTCTCGCTCTTCCCGTGTGTTTGTGTTGTGTGTCATAGGTGGTGGCTCTGGTTCCAATGCTAGGCGCTCGAATCCCAGCCGTGACACGAGCTCCAAGCAACTGCGCAACCAAGAAGCTCCTGAGGGCTCCAGTGCCCCACAACGCCATGTCAAGACCAAAGCTAGGAAGTTAAAAGAGCCAAATTTCGGCATGGATGAAATGCCTCAAGCGGATTTTTTGATTCGAAGGAAGCTCAACCCTTATGTCAAGCAACGAAAGTTCAACGAAACGGAAGCAACGAGACACAAGACTCGCAAATCCTACTCTCTCCCCCTTTGGCATCGAGACACCAAAAAGGCAGAGAGGACACCTACGACACAGGTGGTAGCTCCTAATGAAAGTGCAACTATCCCTGGGTGGTTTTGGTAATTATTAACAACATACAGCTCATTGAGCTAATGCTATTTCAAGATAAATATTTCAGGAAAGCTCAATGATTGGCATGGCATGGATTAGAAATGTGGACCCCTCAAAATGCTAAGGACAAAAGATTGGCTCAAGCTCTAAAGCTCAAGACTCTACATTTTACTTTTAGTGATCCAAGATCACATTGAGTCCATATGAAAAGCCAATACTATTAAAAGGGGATGAGGTATTGCTTAATGGGTTGCTTTCTCAAAATGCTTAGTGATATTCTCCAAAACCCTCAACCACTTTCTCATATCCACATATGTCCCAAACCAAAAGTCAAACTCGGCCCCACCGAAACATTCCATCCGGCGCCATTGAGTTTTCTTGACATAGCCACTGCCACAAACCCTAGTCACCTCGGTCACACCGATAGGGGTCTCACCAAGATGGGATTGCAAACTCTATGTTTCCCTTCGTAACGTTTCGGTCCAACCGAGATGAGCGGTCGGTCCCATCGAGTTCGCAATGCAAACTCTCAGTTTCCCTTTCGTAACGTTTCGGTCTCAACGAGATGAGCGAATCGGTCCCACCGAGTTTGCCTGACCAACTCTCTAGTTAGCTTTTTACCAAAATCGGTCCCACCGAGTTTGTGTAATCGGTCTCACTGAGATTACGTTATGCCCTAACCCTAATGAAATCAGTCCCACCGAGTTGACATGTCGGTCCCACCGAAAATCCTAACGTTCACATTTCGAACTAAATCGGTCTCACCGAGTTTCATGATTCGGTCCCACCAAGTTTGGTGATTTGTGTGTAACGGTTAGATTTTGTGTGGAGGCTATATATACCCCTTCACCCACTCTTAATTCAAGGAGAGAGCCATCAAAACATGCCTACACTTCCAACATTCATTTTCTGAGAGAGAACCACCTACTCATGTGTTGAGACCAAGACATTCCATTCCAACTATATGAACCTTGATCTCTAGCCTTCAAATCATCTTTCCACCAAATCCAAATCAGCGAGAGAGAGTTGAGTGTTGGGGAGACTATCATTTGAAGCACAAGAGCAAGGAGTTCATCATCAACACACCGTCTATTACCTTTTGGAGAGTGGTGTCTCCTAGATTGGTTAGGTGTCACTTGGGAGCCTCTGTCAAGATTGTGTAGTTGAACAAAGGAGTTTCTACGGGCAAGGAGATCGCCTACTTCATGAAGATCTACCCTAGTGAGGCAAGTCCTTCATGCGCGATGGCCATGGTGGGATAGACAAGGTTGCTTCTTCATGGACCCTTCGTGGGTGGAGCCCTCCGTGGACTCGCGCAACAGTTAACCTTCGTGGGTTGAAGTCTCCACCAACGTGGATGTACGATACCACCACCTATCGGAACCACGCCAGAAATCTCCGTGACTACATTGCGTTTGCTCCCTCCAAACTCCTCCCTTTACCTTCATTTGCAATGTTTTACATTCCGCTGCTATACTCTTAGACTTGCATGTGTAGGTTGATTGCTTGACTTGTGCTAAGTTGCTAAAATCTGCCAAAACATAAAATTGGGAAAAGGCTAGATTTTTATTTGGTCAAGTAGTCTAATCACCCCCCTCTAGACATACTTTCGATCCTACACTTATTAACGTGATCACCCATCAAGCTCCTCATCTGTCTTAGCAGCAGGAATTGACTCCCCATCTGACTCAGTGCACTAATAGCCCTGCTTCGCCATCCAGGCATCCTCAGGGGTGATGTTCTTCTCTGGCCCACTCAAGACGTCCTGGCAAAGCTTCCATAAGATCCTCTTGTCGTGTTGGCGACTCTCCTTCTGAGGAACGTGGGTCTTGTACTGTCCCTTGGCCTGCATGCAGTACAGAGCCTTCATCTTGGCCTTGAGCTTCTTAGCCCAAGATGGCTCAGTAGATGGAGGTGAATACCCCACAGAACTGTCCTCAGCCTCCTCCTCCTCAAACTCATCCTCCTCAACGTCCATGCGAGCAGCTTCGGCCTCAGCCCGGGTAATGGTGTTAGCCCACTTGTTCTTATGACACAGCTTAATGGGACCATAGCAAATCCAGTTGGGAGCAAGGAACTCTTTGCCCGGAAAGAGCTTCTCCCAAGTCTTCAAGATCAAGAGGAACAAGTAAGGTCCATAGATGGGCACCTTATGGTGGAACACAGCAAACTAAAGCTCACTCCACATGATGTGAGAGATATCAAGTGGTTCAGGTTGTTGATGACGGGCTTCCTCACCCATGAGCATCATGTCCATGAGATAGGAGTGCACCTTGTCCTTGTCGCCTATGTGAGGAAACAGAGAGTTGTGGAAGATCTGGTGCATGATGTCAAGAAACAGGTTTAGCACAAAAGACTTCTTACAACTAGGGAGGCTCTTCTCAACAAGAAAGGGTTGAAGTTTGTTGTTATTGGCAGCCTTAGGGTTAGCATGTTGGCGGGCACCAATGGTCACATCAAGCCCCGCATCACGAACATGCAAAAGCTCCATGAACTCCTTCCACTTAGCAGTCATCCTCTTCCCATTTGTCATCCAAGTCAAGGTCCGCTTCTCATCCGTGTGGAAGTGGGCAGAAGCAAAGAACTGAGCCACAAGCTCCGGGTCAAAGTCTAGATGGAAAGTGGTGATCCCCTCAATACCAAACTGCTCCACCAAATCCAGAGGCTCTCCAAAATATGCCCGGTTCTCCTTCATATGTTCCATCTCAATTGAAAATATACACCCTAGGTAAGCACATAGTCATTGCAACAGAGCTACTCTCATACCAGATTAAATAAAGGAAAAAGGAAGAAATTAGCCAGGGTTGTCTTTGAAGGAAATATGCCTTAGAGGCAATAATAAAGTTGTTATTTATATTTCCTTATGTCATGATAAATGTTTATTATTCATGCTAGAATTGTATTAACCGGAAACTTAGTACATGTGTGAATACATAGACAAACAGAGTGTCCCTACTATGCCTCTACTTGACTAGCTCGTTAATCAAAGATGGTTAAAGTTTCCTGACCGTAGACATGTGTTGTCATTTGATGACCAGGATCACATCATTAGAGAATGATGTGATGGACAAGACACATCCGTTAGCCTAGCATAATGATCGTTTAGTTTTATTGCTATTGCTTTCTTCATGACTTATACATATTCCTCTCACTTTGAGATTATGCAACTCCCGAATACCGGAGGAACACCTTGTGTGCTATCAAACATCACAACATAACTGGATGATTATAAAGATGCTCTACAGGTGTCTCTGAAGGTGTTTGTTGAGTTGGCATAGATCGAGATTAGGATTTGTCACTCTGAGTATCGAAAAGGTATCTCTGGGCCTTCTTGGTAATGCACATCACTATAAGCCTTGCAAGCAATGTGACTAATGAGTTAGTTGCAGGATGATGCATTACGGAACGAGTAAAGAGACTTTCCGGTAACGAGATTGAACTAGGTATGAGGATACCGACGATCGAATCTCGGGCAAGTAACATACCAATGACAAAGGGAGTGACATATGTTGGTATGCGGTTTGACCGATAAAGATCTTTGTAGAATATGTAGGAACCAATATGAGCCTCCAGGTTCCGCAATTATTTATTGACCGGAGATGTGTCTCGGTCATGTCTACATAGTTCTCGAACCCGTAGGGTCCGCACGCTTAACGTTCGATGACAATTTGTATTATGAGTTATGTGTTTCGGTAACCGAAGTTTGTTCGGAGTCCTGGATGAGATCACGGACATGACGAGGAGTCTCTAAATGGTCGAGAGGTAAAGATTGATATATTGGAAGGTTATATACGGACACCGGAATGGTTTCGATAAGGTTCGGGGATTTTTCGGAGTACTAGGAGGCTACCGGAACCCCCCAGGAAAGTTAATGGGCCTAATGGGCCATAGTGGACGTGAGGAGGCAGGCCACGGGAGGTGGCGCGCACCCCTTCGCTTGCCCAATTCGAATTGGACAAGGGAAGGGGGCGCGGCCCGCCTCTTTCCTTCTCCTCCGCCGTCCTTTCCCCTTTCCCCCTCTCAGTTGGAAGGAAAGGGGGAGGGAATCCTACTAGGGACGGAGTCCTAGTAGGACTCCCCCCTCTTGGCACGCCCCCTTGGTCCTGCCTCCTCCTCCCTCCTCCTTTATATACGTGGGCATGGGGCACCCCAAAGACACAACATTTGTTTTTAGCCGTGTGCGGTGCCCCCCTCCACAGTTTACTCCTCTGGTCATATTGTCGTAGTGCTTAGGCAAAGCCCTGCGCGGATCACATCACCGTCACCATGCCATCATGCTGTCGGAACTCTCCCTCGACCCTCTACTAGATCAAGAGCTCGAGGGACATCATCGAGCTGAACGTGTGCTGAAGACGGAGGTGACGTACGTTCGGTACTTGGATCGGTTGGATCGTGAAGACGTTTGACTACATCAAACGCGTTAACCTAACGCTTCTGCTTTCGGTCTACGAGGGTACGTGGACACACTCTCCCCATCTTGTTGCTATGCTTCTCCTAGATAGATCTTGCATGATCGTAGGTAATTTTTTGAAATTGCATGCTATGTTCCCCAACAGTGGCATCCGAGCCAGGTCTATGCGTAGATGATATGCACGAGTAGAACACAAAGAGTTGTGGGCAATAATTGTCATACTGCTTACCACCAACGTCTTACTTTGATTCGGCGGTATTGTTGGACGAAGCGTCCCGGACCGACATTACATGACCGCGTTCATGAGACTGGTTCTACCGACGTGCTTTGCACACAGGTGGCTAGCGGGTGTTTGTTTCTCCAACTTTAGTTGAATCGATTTTGACTACGGCCGGTCCTTGTTGAAGGTTAAAACAGCACACTTGACGAAAAATCATTGTGGTTATGATGCGTATGTAAGAACAGTTCTTGCTAGAAGCTCGTAGCACCCATGTAAAACTTGCAACAACAAAGTAGAGGATGTCTAACTTGTTTTTGCAGGGCATGTTGTGATGTGATATGGTCAAGACGTGATGATATATAAATTGTTGTATGAGATGATCATGTTTTCTAACAGTTATCGGCAACTGTCAGGGGCCTTATGGTTGTCACTTTATTGTATGAAATGCAATAGTCATGTAATTGATGTACTTTATCACTAAGCGGTAGCGATTGTCATGGAAGCAATAGTTAGCGAGACGACAACGACGCTACGATGAAGATCAAGGTGTCAAGCCAGTGACGATGGAGATCATGACGGTGCTTTGGAGATGTAGATCAAAGGCACAAGATGATGATGGCCATATCATGTCACATATTTTGATTGCATGTGATGTTTATCTTTTATGAATCTTATTTTGCTTAGTACGGTGGTAGCATTATAAGATGATCCCTCACTAAATTTCTAGGTATAAGTGTTCTCCCTGAGTATGCACCGTTGCTACAGTTCATCGTGCCGAGACACCACGTGATGATCGGGTGTGATAAGCTCTACGTGCACATAAAACGGGTGCAAGCCAATTTTGCAAGTGCAGAATACTCGGGTTAAACTTGACGAGCCTAGCATATGCAGATATGGCCTCGGAACACTGAGACCGAAACGTCGAACATGAATCATATAGTAGATATGATCAACATAGTGATGTTCACCATTGGAAACTACTCCATCTCACATGATGATCAGACATGGTTTAGTTGATATGGATCACATGATCATTTAGATGACTAGAGGGATGTCTATCTAAGTGGGAGTTCTTTAGTAATATGATTAATTGAACTTTAATTTATCATGAACTTAGTACCTGATAGTTTTTTGCATATCTATGTTGTTGTAGATCAATGGCCCGTACTACCGTTCCCTTGAATTTTAATACATTCCTAGAGAAAGCAAAGTTGAAAGATGATGGTAGCAACTACACGGACTGGGTTCGTAACTTTAGGATTATCCTCATTATTGCGTAGAAGAATTACGTCCTGGAAGCATCGCTAGGTGCAAGACCTGCTGCAGGAGCAACTCCAGATGTTATGAACATCTGGCAGAGCAAAGATGATGACTACTCGATAGCTCAGGGTGCCATGCTTTACGGCTTAGAATCGGGACTTCAAAGACGTTTTGTACGTCATGGAGCATATGAGATGTTCTAGGAGTTGAAGTTAATATTTCAAGCAAATGACGGAGTTGAGAGATATGAAGTCTCCAACAAGTTCTATAGCTCCAAGATGGAGGAGAATAGTTTTGTTAGTGAACACATACTCAGAATGTCTGGGTACCATAACCACTTGACTCATCTGGCAGTTAATCTTCCTGATGATAGTGTCATTGACAGAGTTCTTCAATCACTGCCATCAAGCTATAAAGGCTTCATGATGAACTATAATATGCAAGGGATGGAAAAGACAATTCCTGAGCTCTTCGCGATGCTAAAGGTTGTAGAGGTAGAAATCAAGAAGGAGCATCAAGTGTTGATGGTTAACAAGACTACTAGTTTCAAGAAAAATGGCAAAGGGGAGAAGGGGCACTTCAAGAAGAATAGCAGGCAAGTTGCTAATCCTGGGAAGAAGCCCAAGTCTGGACCTAAGCCTGAAACTGAGTGCTTCTACTGGAAAGGGACTGGTCACTGGAAGCGGAACTGCCCCAAGTATTTGGCGGATAAGAAGGATGGCAAAGTGAAAGGTATATTTGATATACATGTTATCGATGTGTACCTTACTAATTCTCGTAGTAGCACTTGGGTATTTGATACTGGTTCTGCTACTCATATTTGCAACTCGAAACAGGGACTACGGATTAAACGAAGATTGGCTAAGGACGAGGTGACGATGCGTGTGGGAAATGGTTCCAAAGTCGATCGCCGTCGGCACACTACCTCTACATCTACTGTCGGGATTAGTTTTAGACATGAATAATTGTTATTTGGTGCCAGCGTTGAGCATGAACATTATATTTGGATCTTGTTTGATGTGATACGGTTATTCATTTAAATCATAGAATAATGGTTGTTCTATTTATATGAGTAATATCTTTCATGGCCATGCACCCTTGAGGAGTGGTCTATTTTTGTTGAATCTCGATTGTAGTGATACACATATTCATAATATTGAAGCCAAAAGATGCAAAGTTAATAATGATAGTGCAACTTATTTGTGGCACTGCCGTTTAGGTCATATTGGTGTAAAGCACATGAAGAAACTCCATGCTCATGGACTTTTGGAATCACTTGATTATGAATCACTAGATGCTTGCGAACCATTCCTCATGGGCAAGATGACTAAGACTCCGTTCTCTGGAACAATGGAGCGAGCAACTAACTTGTTGGAAATAACACATACTAGTGTATGCGGTACCATGAGTGTTGAGGCTTGTGCTACCTCTTGAGCACTGCGTTGGTTTTCCCCGAAGAGGAAGGGATGATGCAGTAAAGTAGCGTAAGTATTTCCCTTAGTTTTTGAGAACCAAGGTATCAATCCAATAGGAGGCTACGCGCGAGTCCCTCGTACCTGCACAAAACAAATAAATCCTCGCCAATGCAAATAGGGGTTGTCAATCCCTATAAGGCCACTTACGAGAGTGAGATCTGATAGATATGATAAGATAATATTTTTGGTTTTTTTATGATAAAGATGCAAAGTAAAATAAAGGCAAAGTAAATAACAAAGGAAATAACTAAGTAGTAGGAGATTAATATGATGAAGATAGACCCGAGGGCCATAGGTTTCACTAGTGGCTTCTCTTGAGAGCATAAGTATTCTATGGTGGGTGAACAAATTACAGTTGAGCAATTGACAGAATTGAGCATAGTTATGAGAATATCTAGGTATGATCATGTATATAGGCATCGCGCCCGAGACAAGTAGACCGACTCCTGCCTGCATCTACTACTATTACTCCACTCATCGACCGCTATCCAGCATGCATCTAGAGTATTAAGTTAAAAACAGAGTAACACCTTAAGCAAGATGACATGATGTAGAGGGATAGACTCATGCAATATGAAGAAAACCCCATCTTGTTATCTGCGATCGCAACAATACAATACGTGCCTTGCTGCCCCTATTGTCACTGGGAAAGGACACCGCAAGATTGAACCCAAAGCTAAGAACTTCTCCCATAGCAAGAAAGATCAATCTAGTAGGCCAAACCAAACTGATAATTCGAAGAGACTTGCAAAGATAACTAATCATACATAAAAGAATTCAGAGAAGATTCAAATATTATTTATAGATATACTTGATCATAAACCCACAATTCTTCGATCTCAACAAACACACCACAAAAATAAGATTACATCAAATAGTTCTCCACAAGAGAGGGGGAGAACATTGTATTGAGATCCAAAAAGAGAGAAGAAACCATCTAGCTACTAACTATGGACCCGTAGGTCTGAGGTAAACTACTCACACTTCATCGGAGGGGCTATGGTGTTGATGTAGAAGCCCTCCGTGATCGATGCCCCCTCCGGCGGAGCTCCGGAACAGGCCCCAAGATGGGATCTCGTGGATACAGAAAGTTGCGGCAGTGGAATTAGGTTTTTGGCTCTGTATCTGATCGTTTGGGGGTACGTAGGTATATATAGGAGGAAGGAGTATGTCAGTGGAGCAACAGGGGGCCCACGAGGGTGGAGGGCGCGCCTGGGGGGGGTAGGCGCGCCCCCCTACCTTGTGGCCTCCTCTTTTCTTTCTTGACGTAGGGTCCAAGTCTCCCAGGTCTTGTTCGTTGAGAAAATCACGTTCCCGAAGGTTTCATTCCGTTTGGACTCCGTTTGATATTCCTTTTCTTTGAAACCCTAAAACAGCCAAAAAACAACAATTCTGGGCTGGGCCTCCGGTTAATAGGTTAGTCCCAAAAATAATATAAAAGTGGATAATAAAGCCCAATAATGTCCAAAACAGTAGATAATATAGCATGGAGCAATCAAAAATTATAGATACATTGGAGACGTATCAAGCATCCCCAAGCTTAATTCATACTCGTCCTCGAGTAGGTAAATGATAAAAACAGAATTTTTGATGCGGAGTGCTACTTGGCATAATTTTAATGTAATTCTTCTTAATTGTGGTATGAATATTCAGATCCGAAAGATTCAAGACAAAAGTTTAATATTGACATAAAAATAATAATACTTCAAGCATACTAACAAAGCAATTATGTCTTCTCAAAATAACATGGCCAAAGAAAGTTATCCCTACAAAATCATATAGTCTGGCTATGCTCCATCTTCACCACACAAAATATTTAAATCATGCACAACCCGGATGACAAGACAAGCAATTGTTTCATACTTTTGACATTCTCAAAACCTTTTCAATCTTCACGCAATACATGAGCGTGAGCCATGGACATAGCACTATAGGTGGAATAGAGTGGTGGTTGGGGAGAAGACCAAAAGGGAGAAGGTAGTCTCACATCAACTAGGTGTATCAACGGGCTATGGAGATGCCCATCAATAGATATCAATGTGAGTGAGTAGGGATTGCCATGCAACGGATGCACTAGAGCTATAAGTATATGAAAGCTCAAAAAGAAACTATGTGGGTGTGCATCCAACTTACTTGCTCATGAAGACCTAGGGCATTTTGAGGAAGCCCATCATTGGAATATACAAGCCAAGTTATATAATGAAAAATTCCCACTAGTATATGAAAGTGATAGCATGAGAGACTCTCTACTATGAATATCATGGTGCTACTTTGAAGCACAAGTGTGGTAAAAGGATAGTAGCATTGTCCCTTCTCTCTTTTTCTCTCATTTTTTTATTTGGGCCTTTTCTATTTTTTATGGCCTCTTTTATTTTTTTATTTTTTTAGACCGGAGTCTCATCCCGACTTGTGGGGGAATCATAGTCTCTATCATCATTTCCTCACTGGGACAATGCTCTAATAATGATGATCATCACACTTTTATTTTTCTTACAGCTCAACAATTACAACTCGATACTTAGAACAAGATATGACTCTATATGAATGCCTCCGGTGGTGTACCGGGATATGCAATGACTCATGAGTGACATGTATGAAAGAATTATGAATGGTGGCTTTGCCACAAATATGATGTCAACTACATGATCATGCTAAGCAATATGACAATGATGGAGTGTGTCATAATAAACGGAACGGTGGAAAGTTGCATGGCAATATATCTCGGAATGGCTATGGAAATGCCATAATAGGTAGGTATGTTGGCTGTTTTGAGGAAGGTATATGGTGGGTGTATGATACCGGAGAAAGGTGCACGGTATTAGAGAGGATAGCAAAGGTGGAAGGGTGAGAGTGCGTATAATCCATGGACTCAACATTAGTCATAAATAACTCATATACTTATTGCAAAAATCAACAAGCTATCAAAGCAAAGTATTACGCGCATGCTTCTAGGGGGATATATTGGTAGGAAAAGACTGTCGCTCGTCCCCGACCGCCACTCATAAGGAAGACAATCAATAAATAAATCATGCTCCGACTTCATCACATAACGGTTCACCATACGTGCATGCTACGGGAATCACAAACTTTAACACAAGTATTTCTCAAATTCACAACTACTCAACTAGCATGACTTTAATATCACCATCTCCATATCTCAAAACAATTATCAAGTATAACACTTATCATAGTATTCAACACACTCATAAGAAAGTTTTATTATTAATCTTGTACACCAAGCATATTAGGATTTTAAGAAAATTACCATGCTCTTTTAAGACTCTGAAAATAATCTAAGTGAAGCATGAGAGATCAATAGTTTCTATAAAACAAATCCACCACTGTGCTCTAAAAGATATAAGTGAAGCACTAGAGCAAAATTATATAACTCAAAAGATATAAGCGAAGCACATAGAGTATTCTAGCAAATTACAAATCATGTATGGCTCTCTCAAAAGGTGTGTACATCAAGGATGATTGTGGTAAACTAACAAATAAAGACTCAAATAATACAAGACGCTCCAAGCAAAACACGTATCATGTGGCGAATAAAAATATAGCTCCAAGTAAAGTTACCGATAGAACTAGACGAAAGAGGGGATGCCTTCCGGGGCATCCCCAAGCTTTGGCTTTTAGGTGTCCTTAGATTATCTTGGGGGTGCCATGGGAATCCCCAAGATTAGGCTCTTTCCACTCCTTGTTCCATAATCCATCAAATCTTTACCCAAAACTTGAAAACTTCACAACACAAAACTTAAATTAGAAAATCTCGTGAGCTCCGTTAGCGAAAGAAAACAAAAGACCACTTCAAGGTACTGTAATGAACTCATTAATTATTTATATTGGTGTTATACCTACTGTATTCCAACTTCTCTATGGTTTATAAACTATTTTACTAGCCATAGATTCATCAAAATAAGCAAACAACACACGAAAACAAAATCTGTCAAAAACAGAACACTCTGTAGTAATCTGTAGCTAGCGCAAGATCTGGAACCCCAAAAATTCTAACATAAATTGCTGGACGTGAGGAATTTATCTATTAATCATCTGCAAAAAGAATTAACTAAATATAACTTTCCAAATAAAAATTACAGCAGTTCTCGTGAGCGCTAAAGTTTCTGTTTGTTTTTACAGCAAGTTCAACAAGACTTTCCCCAAGTCTTCCCAGCGGTTCTACTTGGCACAAACACTAATTAAACACAAAAAAACACAACCAAAACAGAGGCTAGATAAATTATTTATTACTAAAAAGGATCAAAAGGCAAAGAATAAAAATAAAATTGGGTTGCCTCCCAACAAGCTCTCTCGTTTAACGCCCCTAGCTAGGCATAACAAGCAAGAATAGATCTAGGTATTGCCATCTTTGGTAGTCAATCCATAAGTGGCTCTATAATAGACTCATAAGGTAATTTAATTTTCTTTCTAGGAAAGTGTTCCATGCCTTTCTTTAATGCAAATTGGAATCTAATATTTCATTCCTTCATATCAATAATTGCACCAATCGTTCTAAGGAAAGGTCTACCAAGAATAATAGGACATGAAGGATTGCAATCTATGTCAAGAACAATAAAATCTACGGGCACATAATTCCTATTTTCAACAATAAGAACGCCATTAATTCTTCCCATAGGTTTCTTAATAGTGGAATCCGCAAGGTGCAAGTTTAGAGAGCAATCATCAAAATCACGGAAACCTAAGAAATCACACAAAGTCTTTGGAATCGTGGAAACGCTAGCACCCAAATCACATAAAGCATAGCATTAATGATCTTTAATTTTAATTTTAATAGTTGGTTCCCACTCATCATAAAGTTTTCCAGGGATAGAAACTTCCAATTCAAGTTTTTCTTCATAAGATTGCATCAAGGAATCAACGATATGTTTAGTAACGCTTTATTTTGACTATAAGCATGAGGAGAATTTAGCACGGATTGCAACAAGGAAATACAATATATCAAAGAGCATTTTTCATAGTTAAATTCCTTGAAATCCATAATAGTGGGTTTAGCAACATCTAGGGTTTTAATTTCTTCAATCCCACTTTTATCAAATTTAGCATCAAGATTAACAAATTCTGAATTCTTAGAACGTCTTCTAGGTAAAGGTGGATCATATTCAGTCCCATCATTATCAAGATTCATATTGCAAAACAAAGATTTAATAGGGGACACATCATTAACTTTTAGATCTTCATCTTTATTTTCATAGGAACTAGAAGAACACGCTCTTATAAAGGCATCTTTCTTAGCACGCATCCTAGCGGTTCTTTCTTTGCACTCATCAATGGAAATTCTCATGGCTTTGAGAGACTCATTGATATCATGCTTAGGTGGAATAGATCTAAGTTTCAAATAATCAACATCAAGAGCAATTCTATCAACGTTCCTAGCCAAATCATCAATCTTAAGCAATTTTTCTTCAATCATAGCATTAAAATTCTTTTGCAAAGTAATAAATTCTTTAATATTAGATTAAAAATCAGAGGGCATCTTATTATAATTTCCATAAGAATTGTTGTAGGAATTACCATAATTATTAGAGGGATTACTAGGATATGGCCTAGGGTTGAAATTTCCTCTATATGCGTTGTTACCAAAATTGTTCCTACCAACAAAATTCACATACATAGATTCATTATTATTCTCAATCAAAGTAGACAAGGGCATATCATTAGGATTAGAAAAAACACTCCTATTATAAAATAATTTCATAAGTTCATCCATCTTTGCACTCAAAACATTAATTTCTTCTATCGCATGCACCTTTTATTAGTAGATCTTTCAGTGTGCCATTGAGAATAATTAACCATAATATTATCTAGGAGTTTAGTAGCTTCTCCTAAAGTGATTTCCATAAAAGTGTCTCCCGCGGCCGAATCTAAAAGATTTCTAGAAGCAAAATTCAATCCGGCATAAAAATTTTGTATAATCATCCACAAATTTAAACCATGAGTAGGGCAACTACGTATCATTAGTTTCATTATCCCCCAAGCTTGTGCAACATGTTCATGATCAAGTTGCTTAAAGTTCATAATATCGTTTCTAAGAGAGATGATCTTAGCGGGAGGAAAATACTTAGAGATAAAAGCATCTTTGCACTTATTCCATGAATCAATACTATTTTTAGGCAAAGACAAAAACCAAGCTTTAGCACGATCTCTAAGCGAAAAAGGAAATAGCTTCAATTTAACAATATCATTATCCACATATTTCTTCTTTTGCATATCACACAAATCAACGAAGCTATTTAGATGGGTAGCGGCATCTTCACTAGGAAGGCCGGAAAACGGATCTTTCATGACAAGATTCAGCAAAGCAGTATTCATTTCACAAGGTTTAGCATCGGTAAGAGGAGCAATCGGAGTGCTAATAAAATCGTTGTTGTTGGTATTGGTGAAGTCACACAATTTAGTATTATCTTGAGCCATCGTGACAAGCAAGCAAACTAACACACAAGCAAACAAAAAACAAGCGAGCAAAAAGAGGCAAATAGAGAAAGAGATGGAGGATAGAGAGAGAGGGCAAATAAAACGGCAAGGGTGAAGTGTGGGAGAGGAAAAAAAGAGGCAAATGGCAAATAATGTAATGCGGGAGATAAGGGTATGTGATGGGTACTTGGTATGTTGACTTTTGCGTAGACCTCCCCGGCAACGGCACCAGAAATCCTTCTTGCTACCTCTTGAGCACTGCATTGGTTTTCCCCGAAGAGGAAGGGATGATGCAGCAAAGTAGCGTAAGTATTTCCTCAGTTTTTGAGAACCAAGGTATCAATCCAGTAGGAGGCTACGCGCGAGTCCCTCGTACCTGCATAAAACAAATAAATCCTCGCAACCAACGCAAATAGGGGTTGTCAATCCCTATAAGGCCACTTATGAGAGTGAGATCTGATAGATATGATAAGATAATATTTTGGTATTTTTATGATAAAGATGCAAAGTAAAATAAAGGCAAAGGAAATAACAAAGGAAATAACTAAGTAGTAAGAGATTAATATGATGAAGATAGACCCGGGGGCCATAGGTTTCACTAGTGGCTTCTCTCGAGAGCATAAGTATTCTACGGTGGGTGAACAAATTACTGTTGAGCAATTGACAGAATTGAGCATAGTTATGAGAATATCTAGGTATGATCATGTATATAGGCATCACATCCGAGACAAGTAGACCGACTCCTGCCTGCATCTACTAATATTACTCCACTCATCGACTGCTATCCAGCATGCATCTAGAGTATTAAGTTAAAAACAGAGTAACGCCTTAAGCAAGATGACATGATGTAGAGGGATAGACTCATGCAATATGAAGAAAACCCCATCTTGTTATCCTCGATGGCAACAATATAATACGTGCCTTGCTGCCCCTACTGTCACTGGGAAAGGACATCGCAAGATTGAACCCAAAGCGAAGCACTTCTCCCATTGCAAGAAAGATCAATCTAGTAGGCCAAACCAAACTGATAATTCGAAGAGACTTGCAAAGATAACCAATCATACATAAAAGAATTCAGAGAAGATTCAAATATTATTCATAGGTAGACTTGCTCATAAACCCACAATTCATCGGTCTCAACAAACACACCGCAGAAAGAAGATTACATCGAATAGTTCTCCACAAGAGAGGGGGAGAACATTGTATTGAGATCCAGAAAGAGAGAAGAAGCCATCTAGCTACTAACTATGGACCTGTAGGTCTGAGGTAAACTACTCACACTTCATTGGAGGGGCTATGGTGTTGATGTAGAAGCCCTCCGTGATCGATGCCCCCTCCGGCGGAGCTCCGGAACAGGCCCCAAGATGGGATCTCGTGGATACAGAAAGTTGCGGTGGTGGAATTAGGTTTTTGGCTCCGTATCTGATCGTTTGGGGGTACGTAGGTATATATAGGAGGAAGGAGTATGTCAGTGGAGCAACAGGGGGCCCACGAGGGTGGAGGGCGCGCCTGGGGGGGGGGGTAGGCGCACCCCCCTTCCTCGTGGCCTCCTCTTTTCTTTCTTGACGTAGGGTCCAAGTCTCCCGAGTCTTGTTTGTTGAGAAAATCACGTTCCCGAAGGTTTCATTCTGTTTGGACTCCGTTTGATATTCCTTTTCTTCGAAACCCTAAAACATGCAAAAACAACAATTCTGGGCTGGGCCTCCGGTTAATAGGTTAGTCCCAAAAATAATATCAAAGTGGATAATAAAGCCCAATACTCGTAACAAGAAAATAAAGTTTCTACGATCTGATCGTGGAGTAGAATATTTGAGTTACGAGTTTGGTCTTCATTTGAAACAATGTGGAATAGTTTCGCAACTCACGCCACCTGGAACAGCATGGCGTAATGGTGTATCTGAATGTCGTAATCATACTTTATTATATATAGTGTGATCTATGATGTCTCTCACCGATTTACCGCTATCGTTTTGGGGTTATGCTTTAGAGATGGCTGCATTCACGTTAAATAGGGCACCATCTAAATCCATTGAGACGACACCATATGAACTATGGTTTAGCAAGAAACCTAAGCTGTCGTTTCTTAAAGTTTGGGGTTGCGATGCTTATGTGAAAAAGCTTCAACCTGATAAGCTCGAGCCCAAATCGAAGAAATGTGTCTTCATAGGATACTCAAAGGAGACTGTTGGGTACACCTTCTATCACAGATCCGAAGGCAAGATATTCGTTGCTAAAAATGGATCCTTTCTAGAGAAGGAGTTTCTCTCAAAAGAAGTGAGTGGGAGGAAAGTAGAGCTTGATGAGGTAATTGTACCTTCTCTGGAATTAGAAAGTAGTTCATAACAGAAATCAGATCCAGTGATTCCTACACCAATTAGTGAGGAAGCTAATTATGATGATCATGAAACTTCAGATCAAGTTACTACCGAACCTCGTAGGTCAACCAGAGTATGATCCGCACTAGAGTGGTACGGTAATCCTGTTCTGGAAGTCATGTTACTAGACCATGACGAAGCGATGATGAGCCCAGATTCCGTGAATTACAGGTGTCTCCGAAGGTGTTTGTTGAGTTGGCATAGATCGAGATTAGGATTTGTCACTCTAAGTATCGAAAAGGTATCTCTGGGCCCTCTTGGTAATGCACATCACTACAAGCCTTGCAAGCAATGTGACTAATGAGTTAGTTGCGGGATGATGCATTACGGAATGAGTAAAGAAACTTGCCGGTAACGAGATTGAACTAGGTATGAGGATACTGACGATCGAATCTCAGGCAAGTAACATACCAATGACAAAGGGAGTGACGTATGTTGGTATGCGGTTTGAGCGATAAAGATCTTTGTAGAATATGTAGGAACCAATATGAGCCTCTAGGTTCCGCAATTGGTTATTGACCGGAGATGTGTCTCGGTCATGTCTACATAGTTCTCGAACCCGTAGGGTCCGCACGCTTAACGTTCGATGACGATTTGTATTATGAGTCATGTGTTTTGGTGACTAAAGTTTTTTCGGAGTCCCAGATGAGATCACGGACATGAAGAGGAGTCTCTAAATGGTCGAGAGGTAAAGATTGATATATTGGAAGGTTATATACGGACACCGGAATGGTTTCGATAAGGTTCGGGGATTTTTCGGAGTACTAGGAGGCTACCGGAACCCCCCAGGAAAGTTAATGGGCCTAATGGGCCATAGTGGAGGAGAGAACATAGGCCACGGGAGGTGGCGCGCGCCCCCCCTTGCACAATCCGAATTGGACAAGGGGAGGGGGGCGACCCCCCTCTTTCCTTCTCCTTCTCCCTCCTTTCCCCTTTCCCCCTCTCCGTTGGAAGGAAAGCGTGGCCGAATCCTACTAGGAAGCGCACCCCCCTTGGGCCGGCCTCCTCCTCCCCCCTCCTTTATATGCATGGGGAGGGGGGCACCCCAAAGACACAACAATTGTTTCTTAGCTGTGTGCGGTGCCCCCTCCACAGATTACTCCTCCGGTCATATTGTTGTAGTGCTTAGGCGAAGCCCTGCGTGGATCACATCACCATCACCGTCACCACGCCATCGTGCTGTCGGAACACTCCCTCGACCCTCTACTGGATCAAGAGCTCGAGGGACGTCATTGAGCTGAACGTGTGCTGAACACGGAGGTGCCGTACGTTCGGCACTTGGATCGGTTGGATCGTGAAGACGCTCGACTACATCAACCGCGTTAACCTAACGCTTCCGCTTTCGGTCTACGAGGGTACATGGACACATTCTGCCCGTCTCGTTGCTATGCATCTTCTTGATAGATCTTGCGTGATCGTAGGAATTTTTTTGAAATTGCATGCTATGTTCCCCAACATACTTTCCATGAAGGTGCGCGCTTTTGATAGCAAAGACGACCAATAAGGATAAATGTGGATTGTACAAGGTGGTCATGAGAATCCGGGCTTTGCACACCCACTGCTGAGCTGCCGGGCATGGAAGTGTCGTCGCTTGGAAATCAACATCAGGTAATATCATATGGTGTGAGACATATGCCCTCAAGCTTATCTTATTGTCTAGTATGTTTAGTAGATTGTGAGCTTTTGATTATCCTGTGCCCTTTACTTCATGCTCACTTACTTTACCTTGCATCCATGCTTAGTGTCACTTATATTGTTGCAAGGATTGCCTTGTCTATAAAATATAGGGGGAGTGTTGATCCTAGCATGTGTGTCGTGCAGTCCAAAGCAGATCTATAGACTGCACACATTTAGGGGGGAGCCTATCTATATTTTATAGATGTTGGGTTTGCTTATGTTCATGTTATATCCTTATGTGCTAATCCCGTATTGTCATCAATCCACGAAAAAGGGGGAGATTGTAAGGGAATATTTCTCCCTATGTGGTTTTGGTGATTGATGACAATGCATTTGCGGACTAATCGTGTGCATTGATCATTTCAGATATCTCATGTCCAGGCACAAGACGATTTGGCACCCCTCGGAGCCTATCAAAGACGACGGTTCTCGATGTTTCTTTTCGATGGATTTGAGTCATAGGAAAGCCATACTATTAAGAGGGGGTCCGCTTTGAAAATGTTAGGGTGGAATCATCACGTACACATATGTTCCTTTGCACCACCTTTCCTTCGCTTCATTGGAGCACATCCGTTTATCTTTGTCGCTGTGGGATGAAGGCCTCCTAGTGCTATAGGTTCTGTGGCGTGCGGTAGTACTGCACAAGGGAGCAGTAGTACCGCCCGGGCTTGCGGTAGTACTGCTCCTTGCGAGCGGTAGTACCAAGCCCAAAATGCTGGCGCGCGTGGAAGTAGGTGTGGAAGTAATTTTTTACTTCTGCCCCTACGCATTAGTACCGCTCCCTGCGAGTGGTAGTACCGTGCCAGATTTTTGCACATCCCAAACTCAGCGGAAGTAGTCACGGACGAAATTTATTTAGTCCATGCTTTTTCCCATCCTTGTTGAGCCCTGCCCTATGGTAGTACCACAGGGGCGCACGGTAGTACCGCTCCGGCGGTTATACCGCTCGTTGCCTAGTGCAATAGGACCTCACCTAGCTTCTACCGCACGAGCGGTAGTACCACATCAAGGTGTGGTAGTACCGTAGCGCCTTGCGGTAGTATCGCGGAGCTGTATGGTAGTACCGCGTCTCGCGGGCTGAGTAGGTGTGTAACGGTTGGATCTTGTCCCCCACTATATAGAGGGGGTCTTCTTCCCCAAGAAGACCATCTCTTCCTTCCCCAAGCTCCATTGTTTCTCAAAGCTCCATTTTCGCCCGATCTCTCTCCCTAGCCAATCAAACTTATTGATTTTCTAGGGTTTGGTTGAGAAGGCCCCGATCTACACTTCCACCAAGAGAAATTTGACTCCCCACACTAATCCCTTGCGGATCTTGTTACTCTTGGGTGCTTGAGCACCCTATACAGTTGAGGTCACCGCGGAGCCATATTCCATTGTGGTGAAGCTTCGTGGTGTCATTGGGAGCCTCTGATTAAGTTGTGGAGATTGCCCCAACCTTGTTTGTAAAGGTTCGGTCGCCGCCTCCAAGGGCACCAATAGTGAAATCGCGACATCTCGCATTGTGTGGGGGCGTGAGGAGAATACGGTGGCCCTAGTGGCTTCTTGGGGAGCATTGTGCCTCTACACCGCTCCAACGGAGACGTACTTCCTCTCAAAGGGAAGGAACTTCGGTAACACATCCTCGTCTCCATCGGATCCACTTTTGGTTATCTCTTACCTTTGCTTGTGCAAGCTTATATTGTGTTATATCCCTTGCTTGCTTGTGTGCTAGTTGTTGTTGTGTCATATAGGTTGCTCACCTAGTTGCATATCTAGACAACCTATTTTGATGCTAACTTTAATTTGGTAAAGAAAGGCTAAAAATTGTTAGTTCCCTATTCACCCCCCCTCTAGTCAACCATATCGATCCTTTCAGTCAGTTTGCAGAGGAAGAAAGTATTACACCTGGACACCAAACTTGCCGTTCTACGCACATAGGAGTCCTACCTGGACACGGGGGATAGTCTTCTGCTTTGTCTTCACGGCCCATCAGTTCGGCCCATATCGAATAGACCAAACACCCAATGACCCCCTAATTCAGGACTCCCTCACCCGCCACACCGCCGCCAAGGGCGCTTACCGTGGCAACGAGCCACCCGTGCCCGCCCGGGCGCTCAAGGCCCTGGTAGCACCAGCGACGGCGCCAGATCGCCGCAGTCCCATGCCGTCTCCTTGCACCCGGCATGGCACCAGAGCCTCGCAAGCTCGCCCTACTCGTGCTCCTCGGCACACCTCGCCGTGCCGAGCTCCAGTCACCGACAGATCCAGACGCCCGTGCCGCTCGAGCCTGTGCGAAAGGGACTAACGGCCCCGCCGCTGCCGATGCTGCATGGGCTTTGCCCGGCTGCACACACCGGCGGTAGCATGGGGAGCAGCTGTGGTGGGTGGTCTTTCGACTATGGCTAGATTTTCCTCTCACGAGCTGCCCACGGGGGCGGCATAAGAGAGGCAGTCGCATGCCAGTTCTTTGTCGGTACACAATGTTAAAATGATTTCTTGTGAATAAAACAATGTTAACTTAAAATAGTTCTAACTACTGAATGGATTTGATTCCAGTAATGCCAAAACCCGGAACTATGTCATGCGAGTACTTCGCATGAAGCTCATGTGTTTTCTTATAAAGGCTGAACTAATTATCATAACTTTGATTGGCCATATTCTCTGTGGTAGTCGGGCAATAATGGACTCATATGTGTCCAATTCTCTCCTGATGCAACGCATCTTGGCGTTGGATGTGTGTTGATGGATGCTCGTAGGGTGGTGGCGCTATTTGACGCCGTGGCGGTGTCAATGAAAAGTGGGCCTGGCAAGGTCAATGCGTTGATCTCTCCTGTAATTGGGACCATGGAAGATGGCAGCGGCGGATTTTGGAGCATGCGCATGCGATGCGTGCTGAGAATCTACTAGACCAGCTGGTCCTCTTGACTCGGTGCGGGGCGGCTTGGTGAGGCCACCAGATTAGATGGTGTGCGTTGATGTATGGTTAGGACACCTCATCAAACTAGTAGGTATATGATGACCCATAAATATAGGTGATATATCGTAGTCCTTTCGATAAGTAAGAGTGTCGAACCCAACGAGGAGAAGAAGGAAATGACAAGCGGTTTTCAGCAAGGTATTCTCTGCAAGCATTAAAATTATCGATAACAGATAGTTGTGTGGTAAGATAATTCGTAATGGGTAACAAGTAACAAAATAACTAAGGTGCAGCAAGGTGTCCCAATCCTATTTGTAGCAAAGGACAATCCTAGACGAACTCTTATAGAAAGCAAAGTGCTCCCGAGGACACATGGGAATTGTTGTCAAGTTAGTTTTCATCATGCTCATATGATTCATGTTCGTTACATTGATAATTTGATATGTAGGTGGACCGGTGCTTGGGTGCTTCCCTTTCCTTTGACAAGCCTCCCACTTATGATTAACCCCTCTCGCAAGTATCCGCAAGTACGAAAGAAGAATTAAGGTAAACCTAACCATGTCATGAAACATATGGATCCAAATCACCCCCTTATAAAGCAACTCATAAACTAGGGTTTAAGCTTCTGTCACTCTAGCAACCAATCATCTACTTATTACTTCCCAATGCCTTCCCCTAGGCCCAAATAATGGTGAAGTGTCATGTAGTTGATGTTCACATAACACCACTAGAGGAGAGACAACATACATCTCATCAAAATATCGAACGAATACCAAATTCACATGATTACTTATAACAAGACTTCTTCCATGTGCTCAGGAACAAACATAACTACTCACAAAGCATATTCATGTTCATAATTAGAGGAGTATTAATTATCATTAAGGATCTGAATATATGATCTTCCACCGAATAAAACAACTAGCATCAACTACAAGGAGAGTAATCAACACTACTAGCAACCCACAGGTACCAATATGAGGTTTTGAGACAGAGATCGGATACAAGAGATGAACTAGGGTTTGAGAGGAGATGGTGCTAGTGAAGATGTTGATGGAGATTGGCCCCCTCTCGATGAGAGGATCGTTGGTGATGACGATGGCTTCGATTTCCCCCTCCCGAAGGGGAGTTTCCCCGGCAAAACAACTCCACCAGAGCCCTAGATTGGTTCTGCCCAAGTATCGCCTCGAGACGGCGGCGCTTCGTCCCGAAAACTTCCTTCTGATTTTTTCCAGGTCAAAACACACCATATAGCAAAAGATGGGCGTCGGGAGCTTGCCAAGGGGACCACAAGGACGGGGGGCGTGCCCAGGGGGTAGGGCACGCCCTCCACCCTTGTGGCTGGCAAGTGGCCCCCGTCTGGTGCTTTCTTCGCCCAATATTTTTTATATATTCCAAAAATATTCTCCGTGAAGTTTGAGGACTTTTGGAGTTGTGCAGAATATGTCTCTAATATTTGCTCCTATTCCGGTCCAGAATTCCAGCTGTCGGCATTCTCCCTCTTCATGTAAACCTTATAAAATAAGAGAGAGAAGGCATAAGTATTGTGTAATAATAGCCCATAATGCAATAAATATCAATATAAAAGCATGATGCAAAATGGACGTATCAACTCCCGCAAGCTTAGACCTCGATCATCCTCAAGCGAAAGCCGATATCGAAACATATGTCCACATGCTTAGAGATAGATGTGTCGATAAAATAAAATACAGACATGAGGGCATCATGATCATCTTTAAAACAACAACATATAATTTCTTATGCTAAAGTAACAATTCATTCACAAGGTAAAGTATGAATCAGAATCTTCATTGAAAACTAACAAACTATGGTCTCAGTCATTGAGGCAATTGCAATTTATCATAACGTCGGAAAGAGTCAATATAAGAGCTTTTCAGCAAGTCCACATACTCAACTATCATTTAATCTTTCAAAATTGCTAACACTCACGCGATACTTATGGGTTCAAAGCTTCTGTCGGACATAGATAAAGATAAGGGCTTATAGTTTCGCCTCCCGACCTTTTACCTCAAGGGTAATGTCAACAATAATACTTTATGAAAACCTATAATGCTTGCCAAAGAAAAGGTGTAAAAAAGAAAGGTGATGATCACCATGACTCTTGTATAAGGGTAGAAGATAGGCCGTTCGCAAAGGGAGGTAGAGGTTGTCATCCGCTTTTATGGTTGGATGCACAAAATCTTAATGCAAAAGAACGTCACTTTATATTGCTGCTTGTGATAAAGAACTTTATTATGCAGTTTGTCGCTTTTTGTTTCTTCCATATCACAAGTTCATATAAAGCTTATTTTCCTCACACTAATAGATAATACATATTTAGAGAGCAATTTTTATTGCTTGCACCGATGACAACTTACTTGAAGGATCTTACTCAATCCATAGGTAGGTATGGTGGACTCTCATGGCTAAACTGGTTTAAGGGATGTTTGGAAGCACAAGTAGTATCTCTACTTGGTGCAAAGGCTTTGGCTAGCATGAGGGGGAAAGGCAAGCTCAACATGTTGGAGGATCCATGAAAATATAACTTCTATTTAGATATAAGCAAACATATACCGTTATGTTGTCTTACTTGTCCAACATCAACTTTTTAGCATGTCATATTTTAATGAGTGCTCATAATTACGAAAGATGTCCAAGATAGTATATTTATATATGAAGCCTCTCTTTCATTATTACTTCCTATTAATTGCAACAATGACCAAAACTATGTTTGTCAACTCTCAACAACTTTTATTCATCATACTCTTTATATGTGAAGTCATTACTTTCCACAAGATAAATATATGATCTTTTTATTTCTTTTTATTCTTTCTTTTATTTAATTCCCTCAAGATCATAGCAAGAAAGCAAAGCCCTCAGCTCAAAACTACTCTTTATTAGATATAACTCACGGACTCAATTACATAGATAGAAATCAAAACAAAACTCAAATATAGATCATACTAAAAACTTTATTCTACTAGATAAAGATATAACCAAAAGGATCGAACTAATAAAAATGATAAAGATAAAAGTGTGATGGTGATACGATACCGGGGCACCTTCCCCAAGCTTGGCAGTTGCCAAGGGGAGTGCCCATACCCATGTATTTATGTCTCTTTCTTCGTAGGTGATGATGTGATACTCTTGGCGATGATGCCCCTTAGGATGCGATTCTCTTCCTCGAGCTTATTAATTTGCTCCTTAAGATCCATTACTTCCTTGCGAAGTTTACCCGTGATGGCTAGAGCTCCATTCACCCATGGATATTTCATAGCCGCGGGAGAAAAAGCAACACTCTTTTTCATATTTTCATAAGAGAGAAATCTAGCATTGGGAGGAATACCGAATTTGGCATTGCTGAGCTCTGAAGTTCCTCTAGCATGAATCTTGTTTGAAGACGAGAGGTAACTTCTTGGCATCCACCCTTCTCAAGTTAGCCTCCATCTCTTCCTCCGTTGATTGCCTGAGGGGGTCAATCTCCATCAACATCTTCACCAGCACCATCTCCTCTCAAACCCTAGTTCATCTCTTGTATCCGATCTTTGTCTAAAAACCTCGGATTCGTACCTGTGGGTTGCTAGTAGTGTTGATTACACCTTATAGTTGATGCTAGTTGGTTTATTCGGTGAAAGATTATATGTTCAGATCCTTTATGCACATTAATACCCCTCTAATTATGAACATGAATATGATTTGTGAGTAGTTACGTTTGTTCCTGAGGACATGGGAGAAGTCTTGTTATAAGTAGTCATGTGAATTTGGTATTCGTTCGATATTTTGATGAGATGTATGTTGTCTTTCCTCTCGTGGTGTTATGTGAACGCCGACTACATGACACTTCACCATTGTTTGGGCCTAGGGGAAGGCATTGGGAAGTAATAAGTAGATGATGGGTTGCTAGAGTGACAGAAGTTTAAACCCTAGTTTATGCGTTGCATCGTAAGGGCTGATTTGGATCCATATGTTTCATGCTATGGTTAGGTTTACCTTAATTCTTCTTTCGTAGTTGCGGATGCTTGGGAGGTGGGTTAATCATAAGTGGGATGCTTGTCCAAGGAAGGGCAGTACCCAAGCACCGGTCCACCCACATATCAAATTATCAAAGTAACGAACGTGAATCATATGAGCATGATGAAAACTAGCTTGACGATAATTCCCATGTGTCCTCGGGAGCGCTTTCCTTTATATAAGAGTTTGTACAGTCTTGTACTTTTCTACAAAAAGGATTGGGACACCTTGTTGCACCTTGTTTACTTTTTTTACTTGTTACCCGTTACAAATTACCTTATCACAAAACTATCTCTTATCGATAATTTCAGTGCTTGCAGAGAGTACCTTACTGGAAACTGCTTGTCATTTCCTTCTGCTCCTCGTTGGGTTTGACACTCTTACTTATCGAAAGGACTACGATAGATCTCCTATACTTGTGGGTCATCAAGACTCTTTTCTGGCGCCGTTGCCGGGGAGTGAAGCGCCTTTGGTAGGTGGAATTTGGTAACAAAAAATTTATATAGTGTGCTGAAATTTACTGTCGCTTGTTACTAGGCTTGTTCGGGGTATCTTCACCCTGACCAGTAGAGCAAAGAGTTGCTCCTCAACCTACTAAACCTACTTAAAATGTTTAGTTTGAAATTCCTTCGGGTATGATAGAGAAACTGCTAGCTAATCTGTTTATAGGAGATGGAACATTACATCCCAATATGCACCTAATCTATGTGGATGAAGTTTGTGGATTATTTAAGTTTGCAGGTATACCCGAGGATGTTATCAAGAAGAAGGTCTTCCCTTTATCTTTGAATGGAAAGGTATTGAAATGGTTTAGGCTATGTGATGATATTGGATCCTGGAACTACAACCGATTGAAATTGGAATTTCATCAGAAGTTTTATCCTATGCATCTGGTTCATCATGATCGTAATTATATATATATATATATAAGTTTTGGCCTCGCGAAGGAGAAAGTATCGCTCAAGCTTGGGGGAGGCTTAAGTCAATGTTATATTCATGCCCCAATCATGAGCTCTCAAGAGAAATTATTATTCAAAAAATTTATGCTTGGTTTTCTCTCAATAATCGCTCCATGCTCGATACTTCTTGTACTGGTTCTTTTATGACGAAGACTGTTGAATTCAGATGGGATTTATTGGAAAGAATTAAATGCAACTCTGAAGATTTGGAACTCGACGAAGGTAAGGAGTCAGGTATAACACCTAAATTTGATTGTGTTAAATCTTTTATGGATACCGATGCTTTTCATGAATTTAGCACTAAATATGGACTTGACTCCGAGATAGTAGCTTCTTTCTGTGAATCATTTGCTACTCATGTTGATCTCCCTAAGGAGAAGTGGTTTAAATATCATCCTCCCATTGAAGTAAAAGTAGTTTAACCTATTAAAGTTGAAGAAAAGACTATCAGTTATAATGTTGATCCTATGGTTCCTACCGCTTATATGGAGAATGCACCTTTCCCTGTTAGAATAAAGGATCATGCTAAAGCTTCAACTATGGTTCGTAAGAGTAATGCTAGAACTCCTACACCCTTTGGGAAAATTAAATTTGAACCTATTATTGTTATGGTTAAGGATCTCTTGGTCGATAATATTGATGGGCATGTTATTTACTTCTGTGATGAAGCTGCTAGAATTGCAAGACCCGATACTAAAAATAAACGTAGACTTGTTGTTCGTATGCCTGTTGTTTCTGTTAAAACAGGAGATCACTGTTATCATGGCTTATGTGATATGGGTACTAGTGTTAGTGCAATACCTTATACTTTATATAAAGAAATTATGCATGATATTGCACCTGTTGAGATAGGAGATATTGATGTTACTATTAAGCTTGACAATAGAGATACTATTTCACCAGTTGGGATTGTTAGAGATGTTGAAGTCTTGTGTGGGAAAATTAAATATTCTATTGATTTTCTTGTTCTTTCTTCCCCACAAGATGACTTTTGTCCCATTATGTTTGGTAGACCCTTCTTGAATACTGTTAATGCTAAGATAGACTACGAAAAGGATATTGTTACTGTTGGTTTAGGGGATATGTCTCATGATTTTAATTTTGCTAAATTTCATAGACAACCCCATGATAAAGAATTGCCTAGTAAAGATGAAATTATTGGTCTTGCTTCTATTGCCGTGCCTCCTAATGATCCTTTAGAACAATATTTGCTAGACCATGAAAATGATATGTTTATGAATGAAAGAAGATAAATAGATGAAGTATTCTTTAAATAGGGACCTATTTTGAAACACAACTTGCCTGTTGAAATTCTAGGGGATCGTCCTCATCCAAGGGTATTCCCATGTTTGAGATTAAACCATTACCTGATACTCTTAAATATGCTTATCTTGATAAAAACAAGATATATCCTGTTATTATTAGTGCTAACCTTTCAGAGCGGGAAGAAGAGAAATTATTGAAAACTCTGAAGAAGCACTATGCTGCTATTGGATATACTCTTGATGATCTTAAGGGCATTAGTCCCACTCTATGCGAGCACAAAATAAAATTGGAAAAAGACGCTAAACCGGTTGTTGATCACCAACGACGGTTAAATCCTAATATGAAAGAAGTGGTAAGAAATGAAATACTAAAGCTTCTGGAGGCAGGAATAATTTATCATGTTGCTGATAGGCAGTGGGTAAGTCATGTCCATTGTGTCCCTAAGAAGGGAGGTATTACTGTTGTTCCTAATGATAATGATGAATTAATCCCACAAAGAATTGTTACAGGTTATAGAATGGTAATTGATTTCCGCAAATTAAATAAAGCTACTAGAAAGGATCATTACCCTTTACCTTCTATCGATCAAATGCTAGAAAGATTATCCAACATACACATTTTTGCTTTCTAGACGGTTATTCTGGTTTCTCTCAAATACTTGTGTCAAAAGAGGATCAGGAAAAGACCACTTTTACTTGCCCTTTTGGTATCTTTGCTTATAGACGTATGCCTTTTGGTTTATGTAATGCACCTGCCACCTTTGAAAGATGTATGACCGCTATATTTAGTGACTGTTGTGAAAAGATTGTTGAGGTTTTCATGGATGATTTCTTTGTGTATGGAACTTCTTTTGATGATTTCTTAAGCAACCTTGATCGAGTTTTGCAGAGATGTGAAGAAACTAATCTTGTCTTGAATTAGGAGAAGTGCCACTTTATGGTTAATGAAGGTATTGACTTGGGGCATAAAATTTCTGAAAGAGGTATTGAAGTTGATAAAGCTTAAGTTGATGCTATTGAAAAGATATCGTGTCCTAAGGACATTACAGGTATAAGAAGTTTTCTTGGTCATGCCGTTTTTATAGGAGGTTCATTAAAGACTTCTCAAAAATTTCTAGGCCTCTGACTAATCTCTTACAAAAAGATGTTCCTTTTGTCTTTGATGATGATTGTGTAGAAGCATTTGAAATACTTAAGAAAGCCTTGATTTCTACACCTATTGTTCAGCCACCTGATTGGAAATTTACCCTTTGAAATTATGTGTGATGCTAGTGATTATGCTGTAGGTGTTGTTCTAGGACAAAGAGTTGATAAGAAATTAAATGTTCTCCAATAGGCTCGTAAAACTCTAGGCATTGCCCAGAGAAATTATGCTAGTACTGAAAAAGAATTTTTAGCAGTTGTATTTGCTTGTGATAAGTTCAGACCTTATATTGTTGATTCTAAAGTAATTGTTCACACTGATCATGCTGTTATTAAATACCTTATGGAAAAGAAAGATGCTAAACCTAGACTTATTAGATGGATTCTCTTGCTACAAGAATTTGATTTGCATATTATTGATAGGAAGGGAGCTGAGAACCCCGTTGCAGACAACTTGTCTAGGTTAGAAAATGTTCTTGATGACCCACTCCCTATTGATGATAGTTTTCCTAATGAACAATTAGCTGTCATAAATGCTTCTCGTAGTGCTCCATGGTATGCTGATTATGCTAATTACATTGTTGCTAAAATTATACCACCTAGTTTCACATACCAGCAAAAGAAAAAGGTTTTCTATGATTTAAGACATTACTTCTGGGATGACCCACACCTTTATAAAGAAGGAGTATATGGTGTTATTAGACGTTGTGTACCTGAGCATGAACAAGAACAGATCCTATGCAAGTGTCACTCCGAGGCTTATGGAGGACACCACGCTGGAGATAGAACTGCACATAAGGTATTGCAATCCGGTTTTTATTGGCCTACTCTTTTCAAAGATGCCCGTAAGTTTGTCTTGTCTTGTGATGAATGTCAAAGAATTGGTAATATTAGTAAACATCTAGAAATGCCTATGAACTATTCACTTGTTATTGAACCATTTGATGTTTGGGGCTTTGATTATATGGGACCGTTTCCTTCCTCTAATGGGAATACACATATTTTAGTTGTTGTTGATTACATTATAAGTGGGTAGAAGCTATTCCAACTAGTAGTTCTGATCATAACACCTCTATTAATATGCTTAAAGAAGTTATTTTTCTGAGGTTTAGAGTCCCTCGATACTTAATGACTGATGATGGTTCACATTTTATTCATGGTGCTTTTTGTAAAATGCTTGCGAAGTATGATGTTAATCATAGAATTGTATCTCCATACCACCCACAGTCTAGTGGTCAAGTAGAACTGAGTAATAGAGAGATTAAATTAATTTTGCAAAAGATTGTTAATAGATCTAGAAATAATTGGTCCAAGAAACTTGATGATCCATTATGGGCCTATAGAACTGCATATAAAAATCCTATGGGTATGTCTCTGTATAAATTGGTTCATGGAAAAGCATGTCACTTACCTCTCGAACTAGACAATAAGGCATATTGGGCCATTAAAGAGCTCAATTATGATTTCAAACTTGCCGGTGAGAAGAGACTATTTGACATTAGCTCACTTGATGAGTGGAGAACCTAGGCCTATGAGAATGCCAAACTATTTAAAGAAAAAGTTAAAAGATGGCATGGTAAAAGGACACAAAAGCGTGAGTTTAATGTAGGTGATTATGTTTTGTTATACAACTCTCGTTTAAGATTTTTTGCAAGAAAACTCCTCTCTAAATGGGAAGTTCCTTATGTTATCGAGGAGGTCTATCATTCCGGTGCCATAAAAATCAACAACTTCCAAGGCACAAATCCGAAGGTGGTGAACGGTCAAAGAATCAAACATTATATCTCAGGTAATCCCATAAATGTTGAAACCAATGTTATTGACACCGTAACCCCGGAGGAGTACATAAGGGACACTTTCCAGAACGTTTCACACTCCGAAAAGGAATAGGTATGTGGTACGGTAAGTAAACCGACTCCAAAAACAGTTCTAACAACAATTTTTCTCCGTTTTGGAATACTTAAGAAAAACAGGAAAATAAGAAGTAGTCTGGAAAGGACACGAGGCATCCACGAGGGTGGAGGGCGCGCCCTACCCCCCTGGGGACGCCTCCTGCCTCGTGGGCACCTCGTGTGCCCTCCGGACTCCATTTTCTTGCATGATATTTCTTTTGGTCGATAAAAATTCATTATATAATATCCCGAAGGTTTTGACCACCGTACCACGACAAAATCCTTTGTTTTTGTTTTGAGTTGTTTCTGTCGCAGATTAGAGCAATATGTTGTCCCAGGATTTGGAGGGAGAAAGCTATGTGGATGATTACCTTGCAGACCCTATGGTCTACGGGGACTTGGAGCATTGTGGTTGGACCACGGAGGAAGAAGACGACTATGATCCTAGGGGAAAGGAGGAGACGAGCTCTGATGAAGATGAAGTCCCATTACCTCAACCTGGGGACATGCATGTGGAGTTCAAAAAGTTAAGCCTCCCTGATAGAGCAAAGAAACCAAAGATCGAGTTTATCCCTTTTCGCCTCTTGCAGGAGAACAAACAGGAACTATGCAAAAAGATATTAAGCCTTGAGCAGGAGATCGATGACCTAAGGGAGCAAAATTCTATCCTCAAGCGCAAATTAAGGAAGAAGCCTACGTCATCAACAACTCCATCATCACCACCTCCGAAGAAAGAGACATAAACACATGGGTATGGGCACTCCCCTTGGCAACTGCCAAGCTTGGGGGATATGGCCCGGTATCGTATCACCATCACACTTCTATCTTTACCCTTTTTCTTAGTTTGATCCTTTTGGTTATATCTTGATCTAGTAGAATAAAGTTTAGTATGATCTAGCTTTGAGTTTTTGTGTTGATCCTTATCTATGTAATCATGTCCGTGAGCTATATATAATAAAGATTAGTCTTGAGTCGAGGGCTTGATTATCTTGCTATGATCTTGAGGGAATAAAATAAAAAATAAATAAAGAGATCATATTGATCTTATGGAGAGTAATGACTTCACATATAAAGAGTATGATGAATAAAAGTTGTTGAGAGTTGACAAACATAGTTTTGGTCATTCTTGCAATTAATAGGAAGTAATAAAGAAAGAGAGGTTTTCACATATAAATATACTATCTTGGACATCTTTTATGATTGTGAGCACTCATTAAAATATGACATGCTAAAAAGTTGATGTTGGACAAGGAAGACAACGTAATGGGTTATGTTTTCTTATATCCAAAATAAATTATATTGTCATGGATCATCCAACATGTTGAGCTTGCCTTTCCCCCTCATGCTAGCCAAATTCTTTGCACCAAGTATAGATACTACTTGTGCTTCCAAATATCCTTAAACCCAGTTTTGCCATGAGAGTCCACCATATCTACCTATGGATTGAGTAAGATCCTTCAAGTAAGTTGTAATTGTTGCAAGCAATAAAAATTGATCTCTAAATATGTATGATCTATTTGTGTGGAGAAAATAAGCTTTATACGAGCTTGTGATATGGAAGAAATAAAAGAGACGGACTGCATAATAAAGGTCCCTATCACAAGTGGCAATATAAAGTGATGTTCTTTTGCATTAAGATTTTGTGCATCCAACCATAAAAGCACATTCTCGGTGTCAAAACCGGCGGATCTCGGGTAGGGGGTCCTGAACTGTGCGTCTAAGGTTGATGGTAACAGGAGACAGGGGACACAAAGTTTACCCAGGTTCGAGCCCTCTCTATGGAGGTAATACCCTACTTCCTGCTTGATTGATATTGACGAATATGAGTATTACAAGAGTTGATCTACCACGAGATCATAATGGCTAAACCCTAGAAGTCTAGCCGGTATGACTACGGTATTGAGTATATCCTTTCTGGACTACACCCTCCGGTTTATATAGACATCGGAGGGATCTAGAGTTACATAGAGTCGGTTACATAAGATGGAATCTTCATAGTTGTTCGCCAAGCTTGCCTTCCACGCCAAGGAGAGTCCCATCCGGACACGGGTACAGTCTTCGGTCTTCATGTCTTCACATCCCATCAGTCTGGTGCATAGATAACAGGCCGGACGCCTGAGGACCCTTTAGTCCAGGACTCCCTCAGTAGCCCCTGAACCTGGCTTCAATGACAAGGTATCCGACGCGTAGTGTTGTCTTCGGCATTGCAAGGCAGGTTCCTCCTTCCGAACTCCCGAATAGTCTCCAGACGAATTGATCGTGTCCGGACCTATAACACACACCGCACACAGCCGCAGAGAGAATATAATAACACACAAGTCCAATCTGCTGACAACTTTAGTAATGTGACATCACGCCCGTCCGGTCATAATTTCGAACCGTTTTTCACCCCACATTTCGAGACGCAGTTGTCATTGGCACGTCTTGTCAAAGTAGAGATTGTGTCCCCTTATTACGGGATTTTCATCAATACGAGCGTGGGTAACCCAACCGTCCTGCGGGAAAGATTCCTTAGGAATAGGCAGGTTCTTAGGCTTAGGAGGAGATGTTCAATACCGAGGTGTTTATAAAGGAACCAAGGGCTGTCTTTTTATGCCACACCTCTCCTAAGCCTCCCCAACCCCGAGTTCGAGCACCCAAGGTTCGACTCCATTGTTCTCAGCCTTCCCATCATGTTCGGATCCAGCTCCCAAGGCCGATGGGTGGCTTCCTCCGTTACAGAGGAGGATATCACAAAGCTTCGGGTGGCCAGATATCTTACCACAGAGATCCACCACCGGCTTTCTGCTCAAGGACAAGTTATTCCGACCCCCAGATCCGGCGAGAGGGTGGTATTCGTCTCCCACTTCCTCCGGGGGTTAGGGTTTTCTCTTCACCCCTTTGTCCGAGGGCTAATGTTTTATTACGGACTAGATTTTCACGATCTTGCCCCGGAATCTATCCTCCATGTCTCGGCGTTTATCATTACATGTGAGGCCTTCCTTCGAATCCCCCACACTTCGGCTTATGGCTCAAGACCTTTAGTGTGAAGCCGAAGGTAGTCGATGGGGAACAGGCGGAGTGCGGCGGTGCTACAATCAGCCAACTCGCCACCGAGGCTTCCAATTACTGGCAGCGGGAGTGGTTTTATATTATAGAGCCCTGCAGTGCTAAATGGGCAGCTTCCCCCACCTTCCGTCCCGGCCCACCGTTACAGCTCGCGTCATGGGTCAACAAGGGGCTTGACTGGGGATTAGTGGATGAAGTGCGGACCTTACAAAGCCGCATTCGAACCCTCCTCGAGAGAGATATTGATCTCGTCAGAGTTATCCAAGTGATGTTAGTTCGTCGGATCCTACCCTGCAGCGCAGGCCTCGCCGCATGTGGGAGTTTAATCCAGAAGGACCACGAACCCTCCAACACTTCTTCGGCGCCACACACGAAGGGATGTGGAAGTTATTTTTCAGGAAGCGGAAACATTGGCCGGATACTGCTGAGGATGCTGGCCTTAACTGTAATCGTCTGGATACCCCGGTAAGCACTTGACTTTCGAATACTTTGTGGTCATGCATGCAGTATACAGTACTGAGCAAGCTATGTTTTTCCAGGGCTAGATAAAGAAGGTGGAACTGATTATGTGTTCGGCCCCTCTGCCCGAGGGTCCAGCGAATCCTGTCCTAACAAGGATGCTGTCCCCAGCACCATACCAGATGTCGGAGAAGGAGGACGAGGCGGAGGGCAAGAGTACCAAGGATGGCCTCTATTCCCAGGGAACCTTGGACTTTGTGCTCGGAGGAATAAAAATCCCCTCATCCGAAGACAAAAGTGAAGAGGGGGCCACTATCTCCGTCCCTCCCAGGAAGAAGAGGGTCGTCTCCGAAGATTGGGAGAAGTGGGCTCCTAAGCGAGGCAAGATGCCTCTGGGGGGCGGCCCGGGCTTGGAGGATGTCGAAGCGCAGTCTCATAACGAGGACAAGCCTCCGGCCAAATCATAAGTGAACCAGGCTGTTTTAAGCCTATCCCGTTATTTTCTTATGATGCCTGGAATAATTTTTTTGCAGCTCAGCGCGCAGTCCCCTTCAACAATCCTCTTCCTCGGGGGACCTTCTCCCGGAGATGATGGAAAGCGAGATGCCCCCACTGGTTTCTCCGTCCAATAGGGCAGACGACCTGGAGGTGTCGTCGCGGAGGGTCTCCCCCGACCAACAACCGGTGCAAGGGATGACGAAGACGCTACACGAAGGTGATACTTCGGTGGCCCAAGATCCGGGGAACAACAATGAAGACCCTGAACAAAACGGAATGCGGCTGGATACAAATAAACGGATCCCTTCAAAGGGTGACCGTACTCCTGTGGCTGCCTCCAGGGACCCAGAGGCACCGGATATTTTGACGAACATGCTATGGCAGGCGTCCATTTCAGAGGAACATGGTACCTTAATGGGTACGGTGATTAAAAAGGTCCTATCCGCAAAGAGCGGATTGAATGAGGCTTTTGCGAGTCTGCTGAGAGGCTTCGAGGTTTGTACTGTAATATGTGCAATTGTGTTTCATTCATAAAATACACCTGTGTATAGATAGTAGCCCCTGAGACTCAGGTTGGCTTCCCATAGGAAGCGAACGGAGGATCAAAAGAAATATCCGAGTACTAATCTGATTAACTTTGAACACAGGCTGCTTCCCCCTGGCTACTTCCCAGACTGCGGATATTGCCGAGCTGCAACGGAAGCTTGATGTAGCCGGGGATGACATTATGTTAATCAATATGCGTCTTGATGAGTCGCAAGGTATGTATTCGGAGCAGTCCCTGCACATACATTGTTGTGATATAAGCATGACGCTGAAAGTTGTGTCTGGCTATAGATGGTGTTGCCGCCGTTGAAATTCTTCGGGAGGAGCTAGCCCGGGCCAAGGAGCAGGCCTGGTGTAGTAATGCGGCTGCCGAGAAGGCATCGAATGAGTTAAAAGCCGAACGAGCTGCTCGGCGTCAAGACGAGGAGAAGATATCCGCGATGGCGCTCGAAATAAAAAGTGCTGCTAGCTGCTACCTCTTGAGTTTGCGTTGGATTTGCCCAAAGAGGAAGGGATGATGCAGCAGAGTAGCGTAAGTATTTCCCTCAGTTTTTGAGAACCAAGGTATCAATCCAGTAGGAGGCCACGTTCTAGTCCCTCGTACCTGCACAAAATGATAGCTACTCGCAACCAACGCGATTAGGGGTTGTCAATCCCTTCACGGTCACTTATGAGAGTGAGATCTGATAGATATAATATTTTTGGTATTTTTGGTATAGAGATGCAAAGTAAAAAGTAAAAGGCAAAGTAAAAAAGCAAAGCAAGATTAAAGTGATGGAGATTGATATGATGAGAATAGACCCGGGGGCCATAGGTTTCACTAGTGGCTTCTCTCAAGAGCATAAGTATTCTACGGTGGGTGAACAAATTACTGTTGAGCAATTGATAGAATTGAGCATAGTTATGAGAATATCTAGGCATGATCATGTATATAGGCATCACGTCCATGAAAAGCAGACCGAAACGATTCTGCATCTACTACTATTACTCCACTCATCGACCGCTATCCAGCATGCATCTAGAGTATTAAGTTAAAAACAGAGTAACGCTTTAAGCAAGATGACATGATGTAGAGAGATAAATTCATGCAATATGAAATAAACCCCATCTTGTTATCCTCGATGGCAACGATGCAATACGTGCCTTGCTGCCCCTTCTGTCACTGGGAAAGGACACCGCAAGATCGAACCCAAAGCTAAGCACTTCTCCCATGGCAAGAACTACCAATCTAGTTGGCCAAACCAAACGGATAATTCGAAGAGACTTGCAAAGATAACCAATCATACATAAAAGAATTCAGAGAAGATTCAAATATTATTCATAGATAGACTTGATCATAAACCCACAATTCATCGGTCTCAACAAACACACCGCTAAAAGAAGATTATATCGAATAGATCTTCACAAGAGAGGGGGAGAACTTTGTATTGAGATCCAAAAAGAGAGAAGAAGCCATCTAGCTACTAACTATGGACCCGAAGGTCTGAGGTCAACTACTCACACTTCATCGGAGAGGCTATAATGATGTACAAGCCCTTCGTGATGACGGCCCTCTCCGGCGGAGCTCCGGAACAGGCCCCAAGATGGGATCTCGTGGATATAGAAAGTTGCGGCCGTGGAATTAGGTTTTTGGCTCCTGTTCTGATCGTTTGAGGGTACGTAGGTATATATAGGAGGAAGAAGTACGCTGGTGGAGCACCGAGGGGCCCACGAGGCAGGGGGGCGCACCCCCCACCCTCGTGACCGCCTCTTTGACTCCTTGGAGTAGGGTCCAAGTCTCCTGGATCACGTTCGGTGAGAAAATCACGTTCCCGAAGTTTTTATTCCGTTTGGACTCTGTTTGATATTCTGTTTCTCTGAAATACTGAAATAGGCAAAAACAACAATTCTGGGCTGGGCCTCCGGTTAATAGGTTAGTCCCAAAAATAATATAAAAGTGGAAAATAAATCCCAATATAGTCCAAAACAATAGATAATATAACATGGAGCAATCAAAAATTATAGATACGTTGGAGACGTATCAGGCATCCCCAAGCTTAATTCCTACTCATCCTCGAGTAGGTAAATGATAAAAAGAGAATTTTTGATGCGGAGTGCTACTTGGCATAATTTCAATGCAAATCTTCTTAATTGTTGTATGTGTTGGGGAACGTAGTAATTTCAAAAATTTCCTACGCACACGCAAGATCATGGTGATGCATAGCAACGAGAGGGGCGAGTGTGATCTACGTACCCTTGTAGACCGACAGCGGAAGCGTTAGCACAACGCAGTTGATGTAGTCGTACGTCTTCACGGCCCGACCGATCAAGTACCGAAACTATGGCACCTCCGAGTTTTAGCACACGTTCAGCTCAATGACGATCCCCGGACTCCGATCCAGCAAAGTGTTGGGGAAGAATTCCGTCAGCACGACGGCATGGTGACGATCTTGATGTACTACCGTCGCAGGGCTTCGCCTAAGCACCGCTACAATATTATCGAGGATTATGGTGGAAGGGGGCACCGCACACGGCTAAGAATATGATCATGTGGATCAACTAGTGTGTCTAGGGGTGCCCCCTGCCCCCGTATATAAAGGATCAAAGGGGGGGTGCGGCCGGCCAGGAGGAGTGTGCGTCAGGAGGAGTCCTACTCCCACCGGCAGTAGGATGCCCCCCTTTCCTAGTTGGAATAGGATTCGGGAGGGGGAAAGAGGAGAGAGAGAACGAAGGGGGGTGCCTCCCCCCTCTCCTTATCCTATTCGGTCTAGGGGGGAGGGGCGTGCGGCCCAGCCCTGGCCACCTCTCCTCTCTTCCACTAAAGCCCACTAAGGCCCATATACCTCCCGGGGGGTTCCGGTAACCTCCCGGTACTCCGGTAAAATCCCGATTTCACCCGGAACACTTCCGATATCCAAATATAGGCTTCCAAATATATCAATCTTTATGTCTCGACCATTTCGAGACTCCTCGTCATGTCCATGATCACATCCGGGACTCCGAACAAACTTCGGTACATCAAAATGCATAAACTCATAATATAACTGTCATCGAAACCTTAAGCGTGCGGACCCTACGGGTTCGAGAACAATGTAGACATGACCGAGACACGTCTCCGGTCAATAACCAATAGCGGAACCTAGATGCTCATATTGGCCCCTACATATTCTACGAAGATCTTTTATCGGTCAGACCGCATAACAACATACGTTGTTCCCTTTGTCATTGGTATGTTACTTGCCCGAGATTCGATCGTCGGTATCTCAATACCTAGTTCAATCTCGTTACCGGCAAGTCTCTTTACTCGTTCCGTAATACATCATCTCACAACTAACTCATTAGTTGCAATGCTTGCAAGGCTTATGTGATGTGCATTACCGAGAGGGCCCAGAGATACCTCTCCGACAATCGGAGTAACAAATCCTAATCTCGAAATACGCCAACCCAACATGTTCCTTTGGAGACACCTGTAGAGCACCTTTATAATCACTCAGTTACGTTGTGACATTTGGTAGCACACAAAGTGTTCCTCCGGCAAACGGAGTTGCATAATCTCATAGTCATAGGAACATGTATAAGTCATGAAGAAAGTAATAGCAACATACTAAACGATCGGGTGCTAAGCTAATGGAATGGGTCATGTCAATCAGATCATTCACCTAATGATGTGATCCCGTTAATCAAATAACAACTCGTTGTCCATGGTTAGGAAACATAACCATCTTTGATTAAAGAGCTAGTCAAGTAGAGGCATACTAGTGACACTCTGTTTGTCTATGTATTCACACATGTATTATGTTTCCGGTTAATACAATTCTAGCATGAATAATAAACATTTATCATGATATAAGGAAATAAATAATAACTTTATTATTGCCTCTAGGGCATATTTCCTTCAGTCTCCCACTTGCACTAGAGTCAATAATCTAGATTACACAGTAATGATTCTAACACCCATGGAGCCTTGGTGCTGATCATGTTTTGCTCGTGGAAGAGGCTTAGTCAACGGGTCTGCTACATTCAGATCCGTATGTATCTTGCAAATCTCTATGTCTCCCACCTGGACTAGATCCCGGATGGAATTGAAGCGTCTCTTGATGTGCTTGGTTCTCTTGTGAAATCTGGATTCCTTTGCCAAGGCAATTGCACTAGTATTGTGACAAAAGATTTTCAATGGACCCGATGCACTAGGTATGACACCTAGATCGGATATGAACTCCTTCATCCAGACTCCTTCATTTGCTGCTTCCGAAGCAGCTATGTATTCTGCTTCACACGTAGATCCCGCCACGATGCTTTGTTCAGAACTGCTCCAACTGACAGCTCCACCGTTTAATGTAAACACATATCCGGTTTGCGATTTAGAATCATCCGGATCAGTGTCAAAGCTCGCATCAACGTAACCATTTACGATGAGCTCTCTGTCACCTCCATAAACGAGAAACATATCCTTAGTCCTTTTCAGGTATTTCAGGATGTTCTTGCCCGCTGTCCAGTGATCCACTCGTGGATTACTTTGGTACCTCCCTGCTAGACTTATAGCAAGGCACACATCAGGTCTGGTACACAGCATTGCATACATGATAGAGCCTATGGCTGAAGCATAGGGAACATCTTTCATTTTCTCTCTATCTTCTGCAGTGGTCGGGCATTGAGTCTTACTCAACTTCACACCTTGTAACACAGGCGAGAACCCTTTCTTTGCTTGATCCATTTTGAACTTCTTCAAAACTTTGTCAAGGTATGTGCTTTGTGAAAGTCCAATTAAGCGTCTTGATCTATCTCTATAGATCTTAATGCCTAATATGTAAGCAGCTTCACCGAGGTCTTTCATTGAAAAACTTTTATTCAAGTATCCCTTTATGCTATCCAGAAATTCTATATCATTTCCAATTAGTAATATGTCGTCCACATATAATATCAGAAATGCTACAGAGCTCCCACTCACTTTCTTGTAAATACAGGCTTCTCCAAAAGTCTGTATAAAACCAAATGCTGTGATCACACTATCAAAGCGTTTATTCCAACTCCGAGAGGCTTGCACCAGTCCATAAATGGATCGCTGGAGCTTGCACACTTTGTTAGCTCCCTTTGTATCGACAAAACCTTCTGGTTGCATCATATACAACTCTTCTTCCAGAAATCCATTCAGGAATGCAGTTTTGACATCCATCTTCCAAATTTCATAATCATAAAATGCGGCAATTGCTAACATGATTCGGACAGACTTAAGCATCGCTACGGGTGAGAAGGTCTCATCATAGTCAATCCCTTGAACTTGCCGAAAACCTTTTGCGACAAGTCGAGCTTTGTAGACAGTAATATTACCGTCAGCGTCAGTCTTCTTCTTGAAGATCCATTTATTCTCAATTGCTTGCCGATCATTGGGCAAGTCAACCAAAGTCCATACTTTGTTCTCATACATGGATCCCATCTCAGATTTCATGGCTTCAAGCCATTTTGCGGAATCTGGGCTCACCATCGCTTCTTCATAGTTCGTAGGTTCATCATGATCTAGTAGCATGACTTCCAGAACAAGATTACCGTACCACTCTGGCGTGGATCTCACTCTGGTTGATCTACGAGTTTCAGTAGTATCTTGTTCTGAAGTTTCATGATCATTATCATTAGCTTCCTCACTAATTGGTGTAGGTGTCGCAGAAACAGGTTTCTGTGATGTACTACTTTCCAATAAGGGAGTAGGTATAGTTACCTCGTCAAGTTCTACTTTCCTCCCACTCACTTCTTTCAAGAGAAACTCCTTCTCCAGAAAGTTTCCGAATTTAGCAACAAAAGTCTTTCCTTCAGATCTGTGATAGAAGGTGTATCCAATAGTTTCTTTGGATATCCTATGAAGACACATTTCTCCGATTTGGGTTCGAGCTTATCAGGTTGAAGCTTTTTCACATAAGCATCGCAGCCCCAAACTTTCAGAAACGACAACTTTGGTTTCTTGCCAAACCACAGTTCATAAGGCGTCGTCTCAACGGATTTTGATGGTGCCCTATTTAACGTGAATGCGGCCGTCTCTAGAGCGTATCCCCAAAACGATAGTGGTAAATCAGTAAGAGACGTCATAGATCGCACCATATCTAGTAAAGTACGATTACGACGTTCGGACACACCATTACGCTGTGGTGTTCCGGGTGGCGTGAGTTGCGAAACTATTCCACATTGTTTCAAATGTACACCAAACTCGTAACTCAAATATTCTCCTCCATGATCAGATCGTAGGAATTTTATTTTCTTATTACGATGATTTTCAACTTCACTCTGAAATTCTTTGAACTTTTCAAACGTTTCAGACTTGTGTTTCATTAAGTAGATATACCCATATCTGCTTAAGTCATCTGTGAAGGTGAGAAAATAACGATATCCGCCACGAGCCTCAACATTCATCGGACCACATACATCTGTATGTATGATTTCCAACAAATCTGTTGCTCTCTCCATAGTACCGGAGAATGGTGTTTTTGTCATCTTACCCATAAGGCACGGTTCGCAAGTACCAAGTGATTCATAATCAAGTGGTTCCAAAAGCCCATCAGTATGGAGTTTCTTCATGCGCTTTATACCGATATGACCCAAACGGCAGTGCCACAAATAAGTTGCACTATCATTATCAACTCTGCATCTTTTGGCTTCAACACTATGAATATGTGTGTCACCACTATCGAGATTTAATAAGAATAGACCACTCTTTAAGGGTGCATGACCATAAAAGATATTACTCATGTAAATAGAACAACCATTATTCTCTGATTTAAATGAATAACCGTCTTGCATCAAACAAGATCCAGATATAATGTTCATACTTAACGCTGGCACCAAATAACAATTATTTAGGTCTAATACTAATCCCGAAGGTAGATGTAGAGGTAGCGTGCCGACTGCGATCACATCGACTTTGGAACCATTTCCCACGCGCATCGTCACCTCGTCCTTAGCCAATCTTCGCTTAATCCGTAGTCCCTGTTTCGAGTTGCAAATATTAGCAGCAGAACCGGTATCATATACCCAGGTGCTACTGCGAGCATTAGTAAGGTACACATCAATAACATGTATATCACATATACCTTTGTTCACCTTGCCATCCTTCTTATCCGCCAAATACTTGGGGCAGTTCCGCTTCCAGTGACCAGTCTGCTTGCAGTAGAAGCACTCAGTTTCAGGCTTAGGTCCAGGTTTGGGTTTCTTCTCTTGAGTAGCAACTTGCTTGCTGTTCTTTTTGAAGTTCCCCTTCTTATTCCCTTTCCCCTTTTTCTTGAAACTAGTTGTCTTGTTGACCATCAACACTTGATGCTCCTTCTTGATTTCTACCTCCGCAGCTTTCAGCATTGCGAAGAGCTCGGGAATAGTCTTATTCATCCCTTGCATATTATACTTCATCACGAAGCTCTTGTAGCTTGGTGGCAGTGATTGGAGAATTCTGTCAATGACGCAATCATCTGGAAGATTAACTCCCAATTGAATCAAGTAATTATTATACACAGACATTTTGAGTATATGCTCACTGACAGAACTGTTCTCCTCCATCTTGCAGCTATAGAACTTATTGGAGACTTCATGTCTCTCAATCCGGGCATTTTCTTGAAATATTAACTTCAACTCCTGGAACATCTCATATGCTCCATGACGTTTAAAACGTCGTTGAAGTCCCGATTCTAAGTCGTAAAGCATGGCACACTGAACTATCGAGTAGTCATCAGCTTTGCTCTACCAGACGTTCATAACATCTGGTGTTACTCTAGCAGCAGGCCTGGCACCCAGTGGTGCTTCCAGGACGTAATTCTTCTGTGCAGCAATGAGGATGATCCTCAAGTTACGGACCCAGTCTGTGTAATTGCTACCATCATCTTTCAACTTTGCTTTCTCAAGGAACGCACTAAAATTCAAGGAACAACAGCACGGGCCATCTATCTACAATCAAGCATAAATAAGCAAGATACTATCAGGTACTAAGTTCATGATTAATTTAGGTTCAATTAATCATATTACTTAAAGAACTCCCACTTAGATAGACATCCCTCTAATCCTCTAAGTGATTACGTGATCCAAATCAACTAAACCATGTCCGATCATCATGTGAGATGGAGTGGTTTCATTGGTGAACATCACTATGTTGATCATATCTACTATATGATTCACGCTCGACCTTTCGGTCTCCGTGTTCCGAGGCCATATCTGTATATGCTTGGCTCGTCAAGTATAACTTGAGTATTCCGCGTGTGCAACTGTTTTGCACCCGTTGTATTTGAACGTAGAGCCTATCACACCCGATCATCACGTGGTGTCTCAGCACAAAGAACTTTCGCAACGGTGCATACTCAGGGAGAACACTTCTTGATAATTAGTCAGAGATCATCTTATAATGCTACCGTCAATCAAAGCAAGATAAGATGCATAAAAGATAAACATCACATGCAATCAATATAAGTGATATGATATGGCCATCATCATCTTGTGCTTGTGATCTCCATCTTCGAAGCACCGTCGTGATCACCATCGTCACTGGCGCGACACCTTGATCTCCATCGTAGCATCGTTGTCGTCTCGCCAATCTTATGCTTCCACGACTATCGCTACCGCTTAGTGATAAAGTAAAGCATTACAGCGCGATTGCATTGCATACAATAAAGTGACAACCATATGGCTCCTACCAGTTGCCGATAACTCGGTTACAAAACATGATCATCTCATACAATAAAATTTAGCATCATGTCTTGACCATATCACATCACAACATGCCCTGCAAAAAGAAGTTAGACGTCCTCTACTTTGTTGTTGCAAGTTTTACGTGGCTGCTACGGGCATAAGCAAGAATCAATCTTACCTACGCATCAAAACCACAACGATAGTTTGTCAAGTTGCTGTTGTTTTAACCTTCGCAAGGACCGGGCGTAGCCACACTCGGTTCAACTAAAGTTGGAGAAACTGTCACCCGCTAGCCACCTTTGTGCAAAGCACGTCGGGAGGACCGGTCTCGCGTAAGCGTACGCGTAATGTCGGTCCGGGCCGCTTCGTCCAACAATACCGCCGAACCAAAGTATGACATGCTGGTAAGCAGTATGACTTATATCGCCCACAACTCACTTGTGTTCTACTCGTGCATATAACATCAACACATAAAACCTAGGCTCGGATGCCACTGTTGGGGAACATAGTAATTTCAAAAATTTCCTACGCACACGCAAGATCATGGTGATGCATAGCAACGAGAGGGGAGAGTGTGATCTACGTACCCTTGTAGACCGACAGCGGAAGCATTAGCACAACGCGGTTGATGTAGTTGTACGTCTTCACGGCCCGACCGATCAAGTACCGAAACTACGGCACCTCCGAGTTTTAGCACACGTTCAGCTCGATGATGATCCCCGGACTCCGATCCAGCAAAGTGTCGGGGAAGAATTCCTTCACCACGACAGCGTGGTGACGATCTTGATGTACTACCGTCGCAGGGCTTCGCCTAAGCACCGCTACAATATTATCGAGGATTATGGTGGAAGGGGGCACCGCACACGGCTAAGAATATGATCATGTGGATCAACTTGTGTGTCTAGGGGTGCCCCCTGCCCCCGTATATAAAGGATCAAAGGGGGGGTGCGGCCGGCCAGGAGGAGGGCGCGCCAGGAGGAGTCCTACTCCCACCGGGAGTAGGATTCCCCCCCTTTCCTAGTTGGAATAGGATTCGGGAGCGGGAAAGAGGAGAGAGAGAAGGAAGGGGGGGTGCCGCCCCCCTCTCCTTATCCTATTCGGACAAGGGGGGGGAGGGGCGCGCGGCCCAGCCCTAGCCACCTCTCCTCTCTTCCACTAAAGCCCACTAAGGCCCATATACCTCCCGGGGGGTTCCGGTAACCTCCCGGTACTCCAGTAAAATCCCGATTTCACCCGGAACACTTCCGATATCCAAATATAGGCTTCCAATATATCAATCTTTATGTCTCGACCATTTCGAGACTCCTCGTCATGTCCGTGATCACATCCGGGACTCCGAACAAACTTCGGTACATCAAAATGCATAAACTCATAATATAACTGTCATTGAAACCTTAAGCGTGCGGACCCTACGGGTTCGAGAAGAATGTAGACATGACCGAGACACATCTCCGGTCAATAACCAATAGCAGAACCTGGATCCTCATATTGGCTCCTACATATTCTATGAAGATATTTTATTGGTCAGACCGCATAACAACATACGTTTTTCCCTTTGTCATCGGTATGTTACTTGCCTGAGATTCGATCGTCGGTATCTCAATACCTAGTTCAATCTCGTTACTGGCAAGTCTCTTTACTCGTTCCGTAATACATCATCTCACAACTAACTCATTAGTTGAAATGCTTGCAAGGCTTATGTGATGTGCATTACCGAGAGGGCCCAGAGATACCTCTCCGACAATCGGAGTGACAAATCGTACTCTCGAAATACGCCAACCCAACATGTACCTTTGGAGACACCTGTAGAGCACCTTTATAATCACTCAGTTACGTTGTGACGTTTGGTAGCACACAAAGTGTTCCTCCGGCAAACGGGAGTTGCATAATCTCATAGTCATAGGAACATGTATAAGTCATGAAGAAAGCAATAGCAACATACTAAACGATCGGGTGCTAAGCTAATGGAATGGGTCAAGTCAATCAGATCATTCACCTAATGATGTGATCCCGTTAATCAAATAACAACTCTTTGTCCATGGTTAGGAAACATAACCATCTTTGATTAACGAGCTAGTCAAGTAGAGGCATACTAGTGACACTCTGTTTGTCTATGTATTCACACATGTATTATGTTTCCAGTTAATACAATTCTAGCATGAATAATAAACATTTATCATGATATAAGGAAATAAATAATAACTTTATTATTGCCTCTAGGGCATATTTCCTTCAGTATGAATATTCAGATTAGGAAGATTCAAGACAAAAGTTCATATTGACATAGATAATAATAATACTTCAAGCAAACCAACAAAGCAATTATGTTTTCTTAAAGTAACATGGCCAAAAAAAGTTCATCCCTACAAAATCATGTAGTTTAGTCATGCTCCATTTTCATCACACAAGAATGCTCTCATCATGCACAACCCCGATGACAAGCCAAGCAATTGTTTCATACCTTAATAATTTCAAACTCATAAAATTTCACGCAATACATGAGCGTGAGCCATGGATATAGCACTATGGGTGGAATAGAATATAATGATGGGGGTTATGAGGAGAAGACAAAAAGGAGAAAGTCTCACATCAATGAGGCTAATCAATGGGCTATGGAGACACCCATCGATTGATGTTAATGCAAGGAGTAGGGATTGCCATGCAACGGATGCACTAGAGCTATAAATGTATGAAATCTCAACAAAAGAAACTAAGTGGGTGTGCATCCAACTTGCTTGCTCACGAAGACCTAGGGCACTTGAGGAAGCCCATTGTTGGAATATACAAGCCAAGTTCTATAACGAAAATTCCCACTAGTATATGAAAGTGATAACTCAAGAGACTCTCTATATGAAGAACATGGTGCTACTTTGAAGCACAAGTGTGGAAAAAAGGAATAGTAGCATTGCCCCTTTTTTTATTTATTTTCTTTTTTTTGGGCCTTCTTTTTTCTTTTTGCCTTTCTCTTTTTTTGGGACAATGCTCTAATGAATGATGATCATCACACTTCTATTTATTTACAACTCAATGATTACAACTCGATACTAGAACAAAGTATGACTCTATATGGATGCCTCCGGCGGTGTACCGGGATATGCAATGAATCAAGAGTGACAAGTATGAAAAATTATGAACGGTGGCTTTGCCACAAATACTATGTCAACTACGTGATCATGCTAAGCAATATGACAATGATGAATGTGTCATGATAAACTGGATGGTGGAAAGTTGCATGGCAATATATCTTGGAATGGCTATGGAAATGCCATAATAGGTAGGTATGGTGGCTGTTTTGAGGAAGATATAAGGAGGTTTATGTGTGAAAGAGCATATCATATCACGGGGTTTGGATGCACCGGCGAAGTTTGCACCAACTCTCGATGTGAGAAAGGGCAATGCACGGTACCGTAGAGGCTAGCAATGATGGAAGGGTGAGAGTGCGTATAATCCATGGACTCAACATTAGACATAAAGAACTCATATACTTATTGCAAAAATCTACAAGCCATCAAAAACCAAAGTATTACGCACATGCTCCTAGGGGGATAGATTGGTAGGAAAAGACCATCGCTCATCCCCGACCGCCACTCATAAGGAGGACAATCAAATAACACCTCATGTTTCAAATTTGTTGCATAATGTTTACCATACGTGCATGCTACGAGACTTGCAAACTTTAACTCAAGAACTTCTCAAATTCACAATTACTCTACTAGCATGACTTTGATATTACTACCTCTATATCTCAAAACAATTATCAAGCATCCAACTATTCTTATTATTCAACACACTCAAAAGAAAATTTCACAAATCTTGAATACCAAGCATGTTATTATTAAGCAAATTACCATGCTATTAAGACTCTCAAAATAATTTAAGTGAAGCATGAGAGATCAATAGTTTCTTTAAAACAAATCCACCACCGTGCTCTAAAAAAATCTAAGTGAAGCACATAGAGCAAAATTATAGCGCTCAAAAGATATAAGTGAAGCACATAGAGCAAAACTACATAGCTCAAAAGATATAAGTGAAGAACATAGAGTATTCTATCAAATTCTAATTCATGTATGGCTCTCTCAAAAGGTGTGTACATCAAGGATGATTGTGGCACACTAACAACCAAATACACAAATAATACAAGACGCTCCAAGCAAAACACATATCATGTTGGTGAATAAAAATATAGCTCCAAGTAAATTACCGATGGAAGTGGACGAAAGAGGGGATGCCTTCCGGGGCATCCCCAAGCTTTGACTTTTTGGTGTCCTTGGATTATCTTGGGGGTGCCATGGGCATCCCCAAGCTTAGGCTCTTGCCACTCCTTGTTCCATAATCCATCACAAGAATTCACCCAAAACTTGAAAACTTCACAACACAAAACTTAAAGTACAAAACTCATGAGCTCCGTTAGCGAAAGAAAACAAAAAACCACTTCAAGGTACTGTAATGAACTCATTCTTTATTTAAATTGGTGTTAAACCTACTGTATTCCAACTTCTCTATGGATTATAAACTATTTTACTAACCATAGATTCATCAAAATAAGCAAACAACACACGAAAAACAGAATCTGTCAAAAACAGAACAGTCTGTAGTAATCTGTAGCTAGCGCAATATCTGGAACCCCAAAAATTCTAAAATCAATTTCTGGACGTGAGGAATTTATCTATTAATCATATGCAAAAATAATTAACTAAATATCACTCTCCAAATAAAAATGACAGCAGTTCTCGCGAGTGCTAAAGTTTCTGTTTTTTACAGCAAGTTCAACAAGACTTTCCCCAAGTCTTCCCAACGGTTCTACTTGGCACAAACACTAATTAAACACAAAAAGCACACCCAAAACAGAGGCTAAATAATTTATTTATTACTAAACAGGAGCAAAAATCAAGTAATAAAAATAAAATTGGGTTGCCTCCCAACAAGCGCTATCGTTTAACGCCATCTTTGGCATAAAAGCGAGGATAGATCTAGGTATTGCCATCTTTGGTAGGCAATCCATAAGTGGCTCTGATGATAGTTTTAAGTGGCTCTCATGATAGTTTCATATGGCAATTTTATTTTCTTTCTTGGAAAGTGTTCCATGCCCTTTTTTAATGGAAATTGAAATCTAATATTCCCTTCCTTCATATCAATAATCGCACCAACCGTTCTAAGGAAAGGTCTACCAAGAATAATAGGGCAAGAAGGATTGCAATCTATATCAAGAACAATCAAATCTATAGGAACATAATTTCTATTTGCAAGAATAAGAACATCATTAATCCTTCCCATCGGTTTCTTAATAGTAGAATCCTCAAGATCCAAGTTTAGAGAGCAATCATCAAAATTGCGAAAATCTAGCAAATCACACAAAGTTTTGGGGATAGTGGAGACACTAGCACCCAAATCACACAAAGCATAAAACTCATGATCTTTAATTTTAATTTTAATAGTTGGTTCCCACTCATCATAGAGCTTTCTAAGGATAGAAACTTTCAACTCAAGTTTTTCTTCATAAGATTGCATCAAGGCATCAACAATATGTTCGGTGAAGGCTTTCTTTTGACTATAAGCATGTGGAGAATTTAGCATGGATTGCAACAAGGAAATACAATCAATTAAAGAGCAAATTTCATAATTAAATTCTTTGAAATCCAATATAGTGGGTTTAGCAACATCTAGATTTTTATTTCTTTCAATCCCACTTTCATCAATTTCATCATAAAGATCTAAATACTCTGAATTTTTAGAACGCCTTCTAGGTAAAGGAAGATCATATTCAGTTCCATCAAGATTCATATTGCAAAACAAAGATTTAATAGGAGACACATCAATAAATTTTAGATCTTCATCTTGATTTTCATAGGAATTGGAAGAACACGCTTTAATAAAGGCATCTTTGGAAGCACGCATCCTAGCGGTTCTTTCCTTGCACTCATCAATGGAAATTCTCATGGCTTTGAGAGACTCATTGATATCATGCTTAGGAGGAATAGATCTAAGTTTTAAAGAATCAACATCAAGAGAAATTCTATCAACGTTCCTAGCCAAATCATCAACTTTAAGCAATTTCTCTTCAAGCAAAGCATTAAAATTCTTTTGTGAATTCATAAACTCTTTAACACTATTCTCAAATTCAGAGTGCATCTTATTATAATTTCCATAAGAGGTGTCGTAGGAATTCCCATAATTATTAGAAGGATTACTAGGATATGGCCTAGAATTAAAATTCCCTCTATAAGCGTTGTTACCAAAATTATTCCTACCAACAAAATTCACATCGATAGATTCATTATTATTCTCAATCAAAGTAGACAAAGGCATATCATTAGGATCAGAAGAAACACTCTTAGTAGCAAATAATTTCATAAGTTCATCCATCTTTCCACTCAAAACATTGATTTCTTCTATCGCATGCACTTTTTTATTAGAAGATCTTTCAGTATGCCATTGAGAATAATTAACCATAATATTATCTAGGAGTTTAGTAGCATCTCCTAAAGTGATTTCCATAAAAGTGCCTCCCGCGACCGAATCTAAAAGATTACTAGAAGCAAAATTCAATCCGGCATAAAATTTTTGTATAATCATCCACAAATTCAAACCATGAGTAGGGAAATTACGTATCATTAATTTCATTCTCTCCCAAGCTTGTGCAACATGTTCATGATCAAGTTGCTTAAAGTTCATAATATCGTTTCTAAGAGAGATGATCTTAGTGGGAGGGAAATACTTAGAGATAAAAGCATCTTTGCACTTGTTCCAAGAATCAATACTATTTTTAGGCAAAGACGAAAACCAAGCTTTAGCACGATCTCTAAGCGAAAATGGAAATCGCTTCAATTTTTCTTTTGCATATCACATAAATCAACGAAGCTATTAAGATGAGTAGCGGCATCTTCACTAGGAAGGCCAGCGAATTGATCTTTCATAACAAGATTCAACAAAGCAGTATTGATTTCACAAGATTCAGTATTGGCAAGAGCAGCAATCGGAGTGCTAAGGAAATCATTATTATTGGTATTGGTGAAGTCACACAATTTGGTAGTGTCTTGAGCCATCGCGACAAACAAGCAATCCAACACATGAGCAAACAAAAAGGCAAGCGGAAAAGAGAGGGAGGATAGAGAGAGAGAGGGTGAATAAAACGGCAAGGGTGAAGTGGGGGAGAGGAAAACGAGAGGAAAATGGCAAATAATGTAATGTGAGAGATAAGGATTGTGATGGGTACTTGGTATGTTGACTTTTTGCGTAGACTCCCCGGCAACGGCGCCAGAAATTATTCTTGCTACCTCTTGAGCTTGCGTTGGATTTCCCCGAAGAGGAAGGGATGATGCAGCAGAGTAGCGTAAGTATTTCCCTCAGTTTTTGAGAACCAAGGTATCAATCCAGTAGGAGGTCACACTCAAGTCCCTCGTACCTGCACAAAATGATTGCTACTCACAACCAACGCGATTAGGGGTTGTCAATCCCTTCACGGTCACTTACGAGAGTGATATCTGATAGATATAATATTTTTGGTATTTTTGGTATAGAGATGCAAAGTAAAAAGTAAAAGGCAAAGTAAAAAAAGCAAAGCAAGATTAAAGTGATGGAGATTGATATGATGAGAATAGACCCGGGGGCCATAGGTTTCACTAGTGGCTTCTCTCAAGAGCATAAGAATTCTACGGTGGGTGAACAAATTACTGTTGAGAAATTGACAGAATTGAGCATAGTTATGAGAATATCTAGGCATGATCATGTATATAGGCATCACGTCCGTGACAAGTACACCGAAACGATTCTGCATCTACTACTATTACTCCACTCATCGACCGCTATCCAGCATGCATCTAGAGTATTAAGTTAAAAACAGAGTAATGCTTTAAGCAAGATGACATGATGTAGAGATAAATTCATGCAATATGAAATAAACCCCATATTGTTATCCTCGATGGCAACGATGCAATACGTGCCTTGCTGCCCCTTCTGTCACTGGGAAAGGACACCGCAAGATCGAACCCAAAGCTAAGCACTTCTCCCATGGCAAGAACTACCAATCTAGTTGGCAAAACCAAACGGATAATTCGAAGAGACTTGCAAAGATAACCAATCATACATAAAAGAATTCATAGAAGATTCAAATATTATTCATAGATAGACTTGATCATAAACCCACAATTCATCGGTCTCAACAAACACACCGCAAAAAGAAGATTACATCAAATAGATCTCCACAAGAGAGGGGGAGAACTTTGTATTCAGATCCAAAAAGAGAGAAGAAGCCATCTAGCTACTAACTATGGACCCGAAGGTCTGAGGTAAACTACTCACACTTCATCGGAGAGGCTATGATGATGTAGAAGCCCTTCGTGATGACGGCCCTCTCCGGCGGAGCTCCAGAACAGGCCCTAAGATGGGATCTCGTGGATACAGAAAGTTGCGGCGGTGAAATTAGGTTTTTGGCTCCTATTCTGCTCGTTTGGGGGTACGTAGGTATATATAGGAGGAAGGAGTACATCGGTGGAGCACCGAGGGGCCCACAAGGTAGGGGGCGCGCCCCCACCCTCATGACCGCCTCTTTGACTCCTTGGAGTAGGGTCCAAGTTTCCTGGATCACGTTCGGTGAGAAAATCACGTTCCCGAAGGTTTTATTCCGTTTGGACTCCGTTTGATATTCCGTTTCTCCGAAATACTGAAATAGGCAAAAACAGCGATTCTGGGCTGGGCCTTCGGCTAATAGGTTAGTCCCAAAAATAATATAAAAGTGGAAAATAAAGCCCAATATAGTCCAAAACAGTAGATAATATAGCATGGAGCAATCAAAAATTATAGATACGTTGGAGATCGTATCATAACCACCTCGAAGCTTAAGCTAAGAAACGCAATAAATGACTTGAGCTTTGAAGCACCACCCATGAGTTTAATTTTGCTAAATTTCATAGACAACCCCATGATAAAGAATTGCCTAGTAAAGATGAAATTATTGGTCTTGCTTCTATTGTTGTGCCTCCTACTGATCTATTAGAACAATATTTGCTAGACCATGAAAATGATATGTTCATGAATGAAAGAAGGGAAATAGATGAAGTATTCTTTAAACAGGGACCTATTTTGAAACACAACTTGCCCGTTGAAATCCTAGGGGATCCTCCTCCACCCAAGGGTGATCCCGTGTTTGAGATTAAACCATTATATAATACTCTTAAATATGCTTATCTTGATGAAAAGAAAATATATCCTATTATTATTAGTGCTAACCTTTCAGAGAAGGGGGAAGAGAAATTATTGAAAACTCTGAAGAAGCACCGTGCTGCTATTGGATATACTCTTGATGATCTTAAGGGCATTAGTCCCACTCTATGTCAACACAAAATAAATTTGGAGGAAGACGCCAAACCAGTTATTGATCATCAACAACGGCTGAATCCTAAGATGAAAGAAGTGGTAAGAAAAGAAATATTAAAGCTCCTTCAGGCAGGTATAATTTATCCCGTTGCTGATAGTCAGTGGGTAAGTCCTGTTCATTGTGTCCCTAAGAAGCGAGGTATTACTGTTGTTCCTAATGATAAAGATGAATTGATTCCGCAAAGAATTATTACGGGTTATAGGATGGTAATTGATTTCCACAAATTAAATAAGGCTACTAAAAAAGATCATTACCCTTTGCCTTTTATTGATCAAATGCTAGAAAGATTATCCAAACATACACATTTTTGCTTTCTAGATGGTTACTCTGGCTTCTCTCAAATACCTGTGTTAGCTGATGATCAATCAAAGACCACTTTTACTTGCCCTTTAAGTACTTTTTCTTATAGACATATGCCTTTTGGTTTATGTAATGCACTTGCTACTTTTCAGAGATGCATGATGGCTATATTTTCTGACTTTTGTGAAAAGATATGTGAGGTTTTCATCGACGATTTCTCCGTTTATGGATCCTCTTTTGATGATTGCTTAAGCAACCTTGATCGAGTTTTGCATAGATGTGAAGAAACTAACCTTGTCTAGAATTGGGAGAAATGCCACTTTATGGTTAATGGAGGTATTGTCTTGGGGCATAAAATTTCAGAAAGAGGTATTGAAGTTGATAAAGCTAAAGTTGATGCTATTGAAAAGATGTCGGGTCCCAAGGACATTAAAGGTATAATAAGATTCCTCGGTCATGCCGGTTTTTATAGGAGGTTCATTAAGGACTTCTCAAAAATTTCTCGGCCTCTGACTAATCTATTACAAAAATATGTTCCTTTTGTCTTTGATGATGATTGCATAGAAGCATTTGAAATACTTAAGAAAGCATTGATTTCTGCACCTATTGTTCAGCCACCTGATTGGAATTTACCCTTTGAAATTATGTGTGATGCTAGTGATTATGTTGTAGGTGTTGTTCTAGGGCAAAGAGTTGATAAGAAATTAAATGTTATTCAATATGCTAGTAAAACTCTAGACAATGCCCAGAGAAATTATGCTACTACTGAAAAGGAATTCTTAGCGGTTGTATTTGCTTGTGATTAGTTCAGACCTTATATTGTTGATTCTAAAGTAACTATTCACACTGATCATGCTGCTATTAAATACCTTATGGAAAAGAAAGATGCTAAACCTAGACTTATTAGATGGGTTCTCTTGCTACAAGAATTTGATTTGCATATTATTGATAGAAAGGGAGCTGAGAACCCCGTTGACAACTTGTCTAGGTTAGAAAATGTTCTTGATGACCCACTACCTATTGATGATAGCTTTCCTGATGAACAATTAAATGTCATAAATGCTTCTCGAACTGCTCCATGGTATGCTGATTATGCTAATTATATTGTTGCTAAATTTATACCACCTAGTTTCACATACCAGCAAAAGAAAAAGTTCTTCTATGATTTGAGACATTACTTTTGGGATGACCCACATCTTTATAAAGAAGGAGTGATGGTGTTATTAGACGTTGTGTACCTAAGCATGAACAGGAACAAATCCTACGCAAGTGTCACTCCGAGGCTTATGGAGGACATCATGCTAGAGACAAAACTGCACATAAGGTATTGCAATCCGGTTTTTATTGGCCTACTCTCTTCAAGGATGCCCGTAAGTTTGTCTTGTCTGGTAATGAATGTCAAAGAATTGGTAATATCAGTAGACGTCAAGAAATGCCCATGAATTATTCACTTGTTATTGAACCATTTGATGTTTGGGGCTTTGATTATATGGGACCTTTTCCTTCCTCTAATGGGTATACACATATCTTAGTTGTTGTTCATTATGCTACTAAGTGGGTAGAAGCTATTCCAACTAGTAGTGTTGATCATAACACCTCTATTGAGATGCTTAAAGAAGTTATTTTCCCGAGGTTTGGAGTCCCTAGATATTTAATGACTGATGGTGGTTCACACTTTATTCATGGTGCCTTTCGTAAAATGCTTGCTAAGTATGATGTTAATCATAGAATTGCATCTCCTTATCACCCACAGTCTAGTGGTCAAGTAGAATTGAGTAACAGAGAGCTCAAATTAATTTTGCAAAAGACTGTTAATAGATCTAGAAAGAATTGGTCCAAGAAACTTGATGATGCAATATGGGCCTATAGAACTGCATATAAAAATCCTATGGGTATGTCTCCGTATGAAATGGTTTATGGTAAAGCATGTCACTTACCTCTTGAACTGGAACATAAGGCATATTGGGCCATTAAAGAGCTCAATTATGATTTCAAACTTGCCGGTGAGAAGAGGTTATTTAACATTAGCTCACTTGATGAATGGAGAACCCAGGCTTATGAAAATGCCAAGCTGTTTAAAGAAAAAGTTAAAATATGGCATGACAAATGGATACAAAAGCGTGAGTTCAATGTACGTGATTATGTATTGCTATACAACTCTCGTTTAAGTTTTTTTGCAGGCAAACTTCTCTCTAAATGGGAAGGTCCTTATGTTATCGAGGAGGTCTATCGTTCCGGTGCCATAAAAATCAACAACTTCGAAGGCACAAATCTGAATGTGGTGAACGGTCAAAGAATTAAACATTATATCTCAGGTAATCGCATAAATGTTGAAACTAATGTTATTGAAACCGTAACCCCGGAGGAATATATAAGGGACACTTTCCGGAATGTTTCAGACTCCGAAAAGGAATAGGTACGCGGTATGGTAAGTAAACTGAGTCCAAAATAGTTCTGATGGCAATATTTCTTCGTTTTGGAATGTTTAAGAAAATAGGAAAATAAAAGGCAGACCGGAAAGGACACGAGGCTCCCACGAGGGTGGGAGGCGCGCCCTACCACCCTGGGCGCGCCCCCTGCCTTGTGTACACCTCGTGCGCTCTCCTGACTCTGTTTTCTTGCATGATACTTCTTTCGGTCGGTAAAAATTCACTATATAATCTCCTGAAGGTTTTGACCACCGTATCACGCAAATATCTCTTTTATTTGTTTCGAGCTATTTTTCTGACAGAACTAGGTCGTCATGTCGTCTTTAAGCTCCCCCAAGGACAAGTTCTTCGAGAAGGTCATCAACCCCTACCTCGCGGAGGTGCTGCATCACCCTCAAACCATTGAGATGCATGAGGGGTTGTTGCACATCCGCGATGCCGAGGGACCGAGGAGGACCGAAAGCACGGAGGCAAGGCTCGAGGCATTGGAGCAACAAGTTTTCAAGTGTCAGGAGATGGTGGAGCGTGGACTCGACTCCAATCACATTATGATCACGGAGTTCACCAACAACCACAAGCTGGACGTCAAGGACATTGGGGAGGCCATCTTCAAGCTTCATGAGAAAATCAAGCACCTCCAAGCCCAGATCTATGACCTGCAAAATCAAAATTGTGAGTATGAATATAGATTCAAGAGGATGAGTTTGGCTGCAGATCTGAGGATTCAGGAGACTCGATCATCCTTCTATGATGGTGAGCCTATGCCTTGGAAGAAGGACGACAGGCCTACATCATCAACAGCTCCACCTTCTTCACCAACAAAGAAGAACTGAGTATCTGGTATGGGCACTCCCCTTGGCAACTGCCAAGCTTGGGGGAGTGCCCCGGTATCGTATCACCATCACTTTTATCTTTACCGCTTTTCTCAGTTCGATCCTTTTAGTAATATCTTGATCTAGTAGAATAAAGTTTAGTATGATCTAGTTGTGAGTTTTGCTTTATGATCTCTCTATGTAATCGAGTCCATGAGCTATATAATAAAGATTAGTGTTGAGTCAAGGGCTTGATTATTTTGCTATGATCTTGAGGGAATTAAATAAAATAAAAGAGAAAAAAATAAAAAGAAACAAAGCGATCATATGGATCTTATGGAGAGTAATGAGCTCACATATGAAGAGTATGATGAATAAAAGTTGTTGAGAGTTGACAAACATAGTTTTGGTCATCGTTGCAATTAATAGAAAGTAATAAAGAAAGAGAGGTTCGCATATAAATATACTATCTTGGACATCTTTTATGATTGTGAGCACTCATTAAAGTATGACATGCTAAGAGTTGACGTTGGACAAGGAAGACAACGTAATGGGTTATGTTTTCTTACATCTGAGACAAATTATATTGTCATGGATCATCCAACATGTTGAGCCTTTCCCTCTCATGCTAAAAATTTCTTCGCACCAAGTAGAGATACTACTTGTGCTTCCAAATATCACTAAACCCAGTTTTTCCATGAGAGTCCACCATATCTACCTATGGATTGAGTAAGATCCTTCAAGTAAGTTGTCATCGCTGCAAGCAATAAAAATTGCTCTCTAGATATGTATGACTTATTAGTGCGGAGAAAATAAGCTTTATACGATCTTGTGATATGGAAGAAATAAAAGCGACGGACTGCATAATAAAGGTCCATATCACAAGTGGCAATATAAAGTGATGTTCTCTTGCATTAAGATCTCGTGCATCCAACCATAAAAGCGCATGACAACCTCTGCTTCCCTCTGCGAAGGGCCTATCTTTTACTTTTATATTCTACCTTACATAAGAGTCATGGTGATCTTCACCTTTCCTTTTTACATTTTATCCTTTGGCAAGCACAATGTGTTGGAAAGATCCTGATATATATAGCTAATTGGATGTGAGTCTTCATGAACTATTATTGTTGACATTACCCTTGAGGTAAAACATTGGGAGGCAAAACTATAAGCCCCTATCTTTCTCTGTGTCCGATTAAGACTTCATACCCATAAATATTGCATGAGTGTTAGCAATTGTGAAAGATTAAAAGATGGTTGAGTATGTGGACTTGCTGAAAAGCTCTTATATTGACTCTTTCCTATGTTATGATAAATTGCAATTGCCTCAATGACTGAGATTAAAGTTTGTTGGTTCTCAATGAAGTTTATGATTCATACTTGAAATTGTGATTGAATTGTTACTTTAGCATAAGAGATCATATGAAAATATAGATATATATATATATGTTGTTGTTCTAAGAATGATCATGTTGCCATCATGTCCGTATTTTATTTTTATCGACACCTCTATCTCTAAACATGTGGACATATTTTTCGATTTCGCTTTCGCTTGAGGACAAGCGAGGTCTAAGCTTGGGGGAGTTGATACGTCCATTTTGCATCATGCTTTTATATCGATAGTTATTGCATTATGGGCTGTTATTACACATTATGTCACAATACTTATGCCTATTCTCTCTTATTTTACAAGGTTTACATGAAGAGGGAGAATGCCGGCAGTTGGGATTCTGGGCTGGAAAAGGAGCAAATATTAGAGACCTATTCTGCATAGCTCCAAAAGTCCTGAAACTTCACGGAAGCTATTTCTAGAATATATAAAAAATAATGAGCGCAAGAAGTTCCAAAGGGGGGCCACACCCTGGCCACGAGGGTGGGAGGTAATTGGTAACGATAATGGCATACGTTTTGCTATAAGTAGTCATGTGAATTTGGTATTCGTTCGATATTTTGATGAGATGTATGTTGTCATCCCTCTAGTGGTGTCATGTGAAGGTCAACTACATGACACTTCACCATTGTTTGGGCCTAGAGGGAGGCATTGGGAAGTAATAAGTAGATGATGGGTTGCTAGAGTGACAGAAGCTTAAACCCTAGTTTATGTGTTGCTTCGTAAGGGGCTGATTTGGATCCATATGTTTCATGCTATGGTTAGGTTTACCTTAATACTTCGGTTGTAGTTGCGGATGCTTGCAATAGGGGTTAATCATAAGTGGGATGCTTGTCCAAGTAAGGGCAGTACCCAAGCACCGGTCCACCCACATATCAGATTATCAAAGTACCGAACGCGAATCATATGAGCGTGATGAAAACTAGCTTGACGATAATTCCCATGTGTCCTCGGGAGCGCTTCCCTTCATATAAGAGTTTGTCCAGGCTTATCCTTCGCTACAAAAAGGATTGGGCCATCTTGCTGCACCTTATTTACTTTTATTACTTGCTACTCATTACCAATTACCTTATCACAAAACTATCTGTTACCGATAATTTCAGTGCTTGCAGAGAATACCTTGCTGAAAACCGCTTATCATTTCCTTCTGCTCCTCGTTGGTTTCGACACTCTTACTTATCGAAAGGACTACGATAGATACCCTATACTTGTGGGTCATCAAGAATCATTTCTGGCGCCGTTGCCGGGGAGTGAAGCGCCTTTGGTAGGTGGAATTTGGTAAGGAAAAATTTATATAGTGTGCTGAAATTTACTGTCACCTGTTACTATGGAACATAATCCTTTGAGGGGCTTGTTCGGTGTATCTTCACCCCGACCAGTAGAGCAAAGAGTTGCTCCTCAACCTACTGAACCTACTGAAAATGCTTACTTTGAAATTCCTTTGGGTATGATAGAGAAACTGCTAGCTAATCCTTTTACAGGAGATGGAACATTACATCCCTATTTGCACCTAATCTATGTGGATGAAGTTTGTGGATTATTTAAGCTTGCAGGTATGCCCGAGGATGTTATCAAGAAGAAGGTCTTCCCTTTATCTTTGAAGGGAGAGGAATTGACATGGTTTAGGCTATGTGATGATATTGGATCCTGGAACTACCAATGATTGAAATTGGAATTTCATCAGAAGTTTTATCCTATGCATCTGGTTCATCGTGATCGTAATTATATATATATATATATAATTTTTGGCCTCGCAAAGTAGAAAGCATCGCTCAAGCTTGGGGAGGCTTAAGTCAATGTTATATTCAAGCCCCAATCATGAGCTCTCAAGAGAAATGATTATTCAAATTTTTTATGCTCGGCTTTCTCTCAGTAATCGCACCATGCTCGATACTTCTTGTACTTGTTCTTTTATGATGAAGACTATTGAATTCAAATGTGATTTATTGGAAAGAATTAAACGCAACTGTGAAGATTGGGATCTCGACGAAGGTAAGGAGTCAGGTATAACACCTAAGTTTGATTGTGTTAAATCTTTTATGGATACCGACGCTTTCCGTGAATTTAGCACTAAATATGGACTTGACTCTGAGTTAGTAGCTTCTTTCTATGAATCCTTTGCTACTCATGTTGATCTCCCTAAGGAGAAGTGGTTTTAATATAATCCTCCCATTGAAGTAAAAGTATTTGCACCTATTAAAGTTGAAGAAAAGACTATCACTTATAATGATCCTGTTGTTCCCGCTGCTTATATTGAGAAACCACCTTTCCCTGTTAGAATAAAGGATCATGCTAAAGCTTCAAATGTGGTTCATAAGAGTAGCACTAGAACACCTACTCCCTCTGAGCAAATTAAAGTTGAACCTAGTGTAGCTATGGTTAAAGATCTCTTGGCTGATAATATTGATGGGCATGTTATTTATTTCTGTGATGAAGCTCCTAGAATTGCTAGACCTGGTACTAAAAATAAACATAGACCTGTTGTAGGAACGCCTGATATTTCTGTTAAAATAGGAGATCATTGCTATTATGGCTTATGTGATATGGGTGCTAGTGCAAGTGCAATACCTCATTCCCTATATAAAGAAATTATGCATGACATTGCACTTGCTGAGATAGAGGAAATTGATGTTACTATTAAACTTGCCAATAGAGACACTATTTCACCAGTTGGGATGTTAGAGATGTTGAAGTATTGTGTGGGAAAGTTAAATATCCTGCTGATTTTCTTGTTCTTGGTTCCCCACAAGATAACTTTTGTCCCATTATATTTGGTAGACCCTTCTTAAATACTGTTAATGCTAAGATAGACTGCAATAAGGATATTGTTTCTGTTGGTTTAGGGGATATGTCTCATGAATTTAATTTTGCTAAATTTCGTAGACAACCCCATGATAAAGAATTGCCTAGTAAAGATGAAATTATTGGTCTTGCTTCTATTGTCGTGCCTCCTAGTGATCCTTTGGAACAATATTTGCCAGACCATGAAAATGATATGTTTATGAATGAAAGAAGGGAAATAGATGAAGTATTCTTTAAACAGGGGCCTATTTTGAAACACAACTTGCCTGTTGAAATCCTTGGGGATCCTCCTCCACCCAAGGGCGATCCCGTGTTTGAGCTTAAACCTTTACCTGATACTCTTAAATATGCTTATCTTGATGAGAAAGAGATATATCCTGTTATTATTAGTGCTAACCTTTCAGAGCCTGAAGAAAAGAATTATTGAAAACTCTGAAGAAGCATTGTGCTGCTATTGGATATACTCTTGATGATCTTAAGGGCATTAGTCCCACTCTCTACCAGCACAAAATAAAATTGGAGAAAGACGCGAAATCGGTTGTTGATCACCAACGACGGTTAAATCCTAAGATGAAAGAAGTGGTAAGAAAATAAATACTAAAGCTTCTGGAGGCAGGTATAATTTATCCCGTTGCTGATAGTCAGTGGGTAAGTCCTGTCCATTGTGTCCCTAAGAAGGGAGGTATTACTGTTGTTCCTAATGATAAAGATGAATTGATCCCATAAAGAATTGTTACAGGTTATAGAATGGTAACTGATTTCCACAAATTAAATAAAGCTACTAAAAAGGATCATTACCCTTTACCTTTTATTGATCAAATGCTAGAAATACTATCCAAACATACACATTTTTGCTTTCTAGATGGTTATTCTGGTTTCTCTCAAATACCTGTGTCAAAAGAGGATCAAGAAAAGACAACTTTTACCTGCCCTTTCGGTACCTTTGCTTATAGACGTATGCCATTTGGTTTATGCAATGCACCTGCTACTTTTCAAAGATGTATGACTGCTATATTCTCTGACTTTTGTGAAAAGATTGTTGAGGTATTGATGGATGATTTCTCTGTTTACGGAACTTCTTTTGATGATTACTTAAGCAACCTTGATCGAGTTTTGCAGAGATGTGAAGAAACTAATCTTGTCTTGAATTGGGAGAAGTGCCACTTTATGGTTAATGAAGGTATTGTCTTGGGGCATAAAATTTCTGAAAGAGGTATTGAAGTTGATAAAGCTAAAGTTGATGCTATTGAAAAGATGCTGTGTCCTAAGGACATTAAAGGTATAAGAAGTTTCCTTGGTCACGCCGGGTTTTATAGGAGGTTCATTAAGGGCTTCTCTAAAATTTCTCGGCCTCTGACTAATCTCTTACAAAAAGATGTTCCTTTCGTTTTTAATGATGACTGTGTAGAAGCATTTGAAATACCTAAGAAAGATTTGATTTCTGCACCTATTGTTTAGCCTCCTGATTGGAATTTACCATTTGAAATCATGTGTGATGCTAGTGATTTTGCTGTAGGGGCTGTTCTAGGACAAAGAGTTGATAAGAAATTAAATGTTATTCAATATGCTAGTAAAACTCTAGACAGTGCTCAAAGAAATTATGCTACTACTGAAAAATATTTTTTAGCAGTTGTGTTTTCTTGTGATAAGTTCAGACCCTATATTTTTGATTCTAAAGTAAATTTTCACACTAATCATGCTTCTATTAAATATCTTATGGAAAAGAAAGATGCTAAACCTAGACTTATTAGATGGGTTCTCTTGCTACAAGAATTTGATTTGCATATTATTGATAGAAAGGGAGCTGAGAACCCCGTTGCAGACAACTTGTCTAGGTTAGAGAATGTTCTTGATGACCCACTACCTATTGATGATAGCTTTCCTGATGAACAACTAGCTGTTATAAATGCTTCTTGTACTGCTCCATGGTATGTTGATTATGCTAATTATATTGTTGCCAAGCTTATACCACCTAGTTTCACATACCAGCAAAAGAAAAAGTTCTTCTATGACTTAAGGCATTACTTTTGGGATGACCCACATATTTATAAAGAAGGAGTAGATGGTGTTATTAGACGTTGTGTACCTGAGCATGAACAGGAACAAATCCTACGCAAGTGTCACTCCGAGGCTTATGGAGGACATCATGCTAGAGACAGAACTGCACATAAGGTATTGCAATCCGGTTTTTATTGGCCTACTCTCTTCAAGGATGCCCGTAAGTTTGTTTTGTCTTGTGATGAATGTCAAAGAATTGGTAATATTAGTAGACATCAAGAAATGCCTATGAATTATTCACTTGTTATTGGACCATTTGATGTTTGGGGCTTTGATTATATGGGACCGTTTCCTTCCTCTAATGGGTATACACATATTTTAGTTGTTGTTGATTACGTTAATAAGTGGGTAGAAGCTATTCCAACTAGTAGTGATGATCGTAACACCTCTATTAAGATGCTTAAAGAAGTTATTTTTGCGAGGTTTGGAGCCCCTATATACTTAATGACTGATGGTGGTTCGCATTTTATTCATGGTGATTTTCGTAAAATGCTTGCTAAGTATGATGTCAATCATAGAATTGCATCTCCTTATCACCCACAATCCAGTGGTCAAGTAGAATTGAGTAATAGAGAGCTTAAATTAATTTTGCAAAAGACTGTTAATAGATCTAGGAAGAATTGGTCCAAGAAACTTGATGATGCATTATGGGCTTATAGAACTGCATATAAAAATCCTATGGGTATGTCTCCGTATAAAATGGTTTATGGTAAATCATGTCACTTACCTCTCGAACTAGAACATAAGGCATATTGGGCCATTAAAGAGATCAATTATGATTTCAAACTTGCCGGTGAGAAGAGGCTTTTTAACATTAGCTCACTTGATGAATGGAGAACTCAGGCCTATGAGAATGCCAAACTATTTAAAGAAAAAGTTAAAAGATGGCATGACAAAAGGATACAAAAACATGAGTTTAATGTAGGTGATTATGTATTGTTATACAACTCTCTCTTAAGATTTTTTGCGGGAAAACTCTCTAAATGGGAAGGTCCTTACGTCATCGAGGAGGTCTATCGTTCCGGTGCCATAAAAATCAACAACTTCGAAGGCACAAATCTGAGGGTGGTGAACGGTCAAAGAATTAAACATTATATCTCAGGTAATCCTATAAATGTTGAAACTAATGTTATTGAAACCGTAACCCCAGAGGAATACATAAGGGACACTTTCTAGAATGTTTCAGACTCCGAAAAGGAATAGGTACGTGGTACAGTAAGTAAACCGACTCCAAAACAGTTCTAATGGTATTTTTTCTCTGTTTTGGAATATTTAAGAAAATAGAAAAATAAGAAGTAGTCCGGAAAGGACACGAGGCTTCCATGAGGGTGGAGGGCGCGCCCTGCCCCCCTGGGCGCGCCCCCCTGCCTCGTGGGCACCTCGTGTGCCCTCCGGACTCCGTTTTCTTGCACGATACTTCTTTTGGTCGGTAAAAATTCATTATATAGTCTCCCGAAGGTTTTGACCACCATATCATGCAAATATCCTCTGTCTTTGTTTCGAGTTGTTTCTGCTGCAGATTAGAGCAATATGTCATCCCAAGATTCAGAGGGAGAAAGCTATGTGGCTGGTTACCTTGAAGATCATAAGGTCTACGGGGACTTGGAGCATTGTGGTTGGACCACGGAGGAAGAAGAAGACTATGAGCCTAGGGGAAAGGAGGAGACGAGCTCGGATGAAGATGAAGTCCCATTACCTCAATCTGGGGACATGCATGCGTAGTTCAAAAAGTCAAGCCTCCCCAATAGAGCAAAGAAACCTAGGATCGAGTTTATCCCTTTTCATCTCTTGCAGGAAAACAAACAAGAACTATGCAAAAAGGTATTAAGAGTTGAGCGGGAGATCGAGGACCTAAGGGAGCAAAATTCTATCCTCAAGCGCAAATTAAGGAAGAAGCACACGCCATCACCAACACCTTATTCACCAACATAGAAGGAGACATAAACACATGGGTATGGGCACTCCCCTTGGCAACTGCCAAGCTTGGGGGAGTGGCCCCGTATCGCATCACCATCACTTTTATCTTTACCGTTTTTCTTAGTCCGATCCTTTTGGTAATATCTTGATCTAGTAGAATAAAGTTTTAGTATGATCTAGTTTTGAGTTTTGCTTTATGATCCTTCTATGTAATCGAGTCAGTGAGCTATATATAATAAAGATTAGTGTTGAGTCAAGGGCTTGATTATCTTATTATGATCTTGAGGGAATAAAATAAAATAAAAGAATAAAAAGAATAAAAAGAAATAAAGAGATCATGTGGATCTTATGGAGAGTAATGACTTCACATATAGAGAGTATGATGAATAAAAGTTGTTGAGAGTTGACAAACATAGTTTTGGTCATCATTGTAATTAATAGGAAGTAATAAAGAAAGAGAGGTTTTCACATATAAATATACTATCTTGGACATCTTCTATGATTGTGAGCACTCATTAAAATATGACATGCTAAAGAGTTGAGGTTGGACAAGGAAGACAACGTAATGGGTTATGTTTTCTTACATCTGAAATAAATTATATTGTCTTGGATCATCCAACATGTTGAGCTTCCCTTTCCCTCTCATGCTAGCCAATTTCTTTGCACCAAGTAGAGATACTACTTGTGCATCCAAATATCCTTCAACGCGGTTTTGCCATGAGAGTCCACCATATCAACCTATGGATCGAGTAAGATCCTTCAAGTAAGTTCTCATCGTTGCAAGCAATAAAAATTGCTCTCTAAATATGTATGATTTATTAGTGTGGAGAAAATAAGCTTTATACGATCTTGTGATGTGGAAGATATAAAAGTGACGGACTGCATAATAAAGGTCCATATCACAAGTGGCAATATAAAGTGACGTTCTTTCGCATTAAGATTTTCTGCATCCAACCATAAAAGCACATGACAACCTCTGCTTCCCTCTGCGAAGGGCCTATCTTTTATTCTTGTCCTATACTTCATGCAAAGAGTCGCGGTGATCTTCAACTTTCCTTTTCTAAATTTTATCCTTTGGCAAGCACAATGTGTTGGAAAGATCCAGATATATATATAGCTAATTGGATGTTAGTTTTCATGAACTATTATTGTTGACATTACCCTTGAGGAAAAAGGTTGGGAGGCAAAACTATAAGCCCCTATCTTTCTTTGTGTCCGATTAAAACTGCATACCCATAAATATTGCGTGGGTGTTAGCAATTGTGAAAGACTAAATGATGGTTGAGTATGTGGACTTGCTGAAAAGCTCTTATAGACTCTTTCCTGTGTTATGGTAAATTGCAATTGCTTCAATGACTGAGATTATAGTTTGTTGGTTCTCAATGAAGTTTCTGATTCATACTTGAAATTGTGATTGAATTGTTACTTTAGCATAAGAGATCATATGAAAATATATATGTATGTTGCTGTTATAATAATGATCATGATGCCCTCATGTCCGTATTTTATTTTATCGACACCTCTATCTCTAAACATGTGGACATATATTTCGATATCGGCTTTCTCTTGAGGACAAGCGAGGTCTAAGCTTGGGGGAGTTGATACGTCCATTTTGCATCATGCTTTCATATAAATATTTATTGCATTATGGGATGTTATTGCATATTATATCACAATACTTATGCCTATTCTCTCTCATTTTACAAGGTTTACATGAAGAGGGGGAATGCCGGCAGCTGGAATTCTGGGCTGGAAAAGGAGCAAATATTAGAGACCTATTCTGCACAACTCCAAAAGTCCTGAAACTTCACGGGAGCACGTTTCAGAATATATATAAAATATTGGGCGAAAGAAGTACCAGAGGGGGGCCACCCACTGTCCACGAGGGTGGGGGCGTGCCCTACCCCCCTGGGCGCACCCCCTGGTGGCCCTCTGATGCCCATCTTTCGTCGAGGAAAAAATCATAAGCTAGCTCATGGGATGAAACTTCGCCGCCACGAGGCGGAACCTTGGAGGAACCAATCTAGGGCTCCATCGGAGCTGTTCTGCCGGGGAAACTTCCCTCCGGGAGGGGGAAATCATCACCATCGTCATCACCAACGATCCTCTCATCGGGAGGGGGTCAATCTCCATCAACATCTTCACCATCACCATCTCATCTCAAACCCTAGTTCATCTCTTGTATCCAATATTTGTCCCAAAGCCTCAGATTGGTACATGTGGGTTGCTAGTAGTGTTGATTACTCCTTGTAGTTGATGCTAGTTGGTTTATTTGGTGGAAGATCATATGTTCAGATCCATTATGCATATTAATACCCCTTTGATTATGAACATGAATATGATTTGTGAGTATTTACGTTTGTTCCTGAGGACATGGGAGAAGTCTTGCTATAAGTAGTCATGTGAATTTGGTATTCGTTCGATATTTTGATGAGATGTATGTTGTCATCCCTCTAGTGGTGTCATGTGAACGTCGACTACATGAAACTTCACCATTGTTTGGGCCTAGAGGGAGGCATTGGGAAGTAATAAGTAGATGATGGGTTGCTAGAGTGACAGAAGCTTAAACCCTAGTTTATGCGTTGCTTCGTAAGGGGCTGATTTGGATCCATATGTTTCATGCTATGGTTAGGTTTAGCTTAATACTTCTATTGTAGTTGCGGATGATTGCAATAGGGGTTAATCATAAGTGGGATGCTTGTCCAAGGAAGGACAGTACCCAAGCACCAGTCCACCCACATATCAAATTATCAAAGTACCGAACGCGAATCATATGTGCGTGATGAAAACTAGCTTGACGATAATTCCCATGTGTCCTCAGGAGCGCTTTCCTTTATATAAGAGTTTCTCCAGGCTTGTCCTTTGCTACAAAAAGGATTAGGCCATGTTGATGCACCTTATTTACTTTTATTACTTGTTAGCTGTTACCAATTACTTTATCACAAAACTATCTGTTACCGATAATTTCAGTGCTTGCAGAAAATACCTTGCTGAAAACCGCTTATCATTTCCTTCTGCTCCTCATTGGGTTCGACACTCTTACTTATCGAAAAGGCTACAATAGATCCCCTACACTTGTGGGTTATCAAGTTCCAATCATAAGTGCATATGATCCAAGAAGATGAAGTATGTTAGCTTATGCCTCTCCCTCATATGAAATTGCAATGACGACCACCGATCTTGTTAACAATTGCCTAGGATAACTCTGCACACCAACCCATCATTATTCCACACTTGCTATTTATAATATATAGTAATATATCTAACTTTATGATAATAGCACCTATTTTTATATTTTAGTTCTCTGATATGATGCAAAGTTATCCTCTTCATATCCACAATGTAGTTTTATTTCTTGTTTCTAGATGGAAGCAAACATTCGGTGTCCATAGAGTCGTATCAGTGGCAGATATGACTTGAGAGAATATTGATCTTACCTTTAGCTCCTTGTGGGTTCGACACTCCATACTTATCACTTCGACCTTTGGAAATTGCTACGATGATTACTTTCACTTGGGGATTATCAGAGGCCCAATAGGAGTCAACAAGAACAAGTTGTGTAGTAGACTGATAACCCACAAGTATAGGGGATCACAGCAGTTTTCGAAGGTAGAGTATTCAACCCAAATTTATAGATTCGACACAAGGGGAGCCAAACAATACTTGAATGTATTAGCAGCTGAGTTGTGAATTCAACCACACCTGGAGATTAATTATCTGCAGCAACATGATCAGTAGCAAAGTAATATGATAGTTTTGATAGTGGTGACTGCAGCAATAGTAACAGTAACAGTGATAGCAGTAGTTTTGTTGCAAGTGTAACAGTGATGATAGCAGTAGAAACATAGCAAGAACAATATAAGATAAATTCGTAGGCATTGGATCGGTGACTTGTTGGATGATATTCATCATGAGATAGTTATAACCTAGGGCGATACGGCACTAGCTCCAGTTCATTGATATAATGTAGACATGTATTCTGAACATAGTCATATGTGCTTATGGAAAGAACTTGCATGACATCTTTTGTCCTACCCTCCCGTGGTAGAGGGGTCCATATTGGAAACTAAGGGATATTAAGGCCTCCTTTTAATAGAGAACCGGAATAAAGCAATAACACATAGTTAATACATGAAGTCCTCAAACTACGGCCATCACCGAGAGTGGCCCGGTTATTGTCACTCCGGGGTTGCCGGATCATAACACGTAGTAGGTGACTATAACTTGCAAGATCGGATCTAGAACATGGATATAATGGTGATAATATAAATGGTTCAGATCTGAAATCATGGCACCCGGGCCCAAAGTGACAAGCATTAGGCATGGCAAAGTCATAGCAACATCAATCTAAAAACATAGTGGATACTAGGGATCAAGCCCTAACAAAACTAACTCGATTAAGTACATGATGAATCTCATCCAACTCTTCACCGACAAGCGAGCCTACAAAGGAATTACTCACTCCCGGTGGGGGGCATCATGGAATTGGCGATGGAGAAGGGTTGGTGATGATGAAGAACGAAGATCCCCCTCTCTGGAGCCCCAAACGAACTCCAGATCTAGCCTCCCGATGAAGAACAGGAGGTGACGACGGCTCCATCTCGTGGATCGCAATAATTCTTTCTCTCTGATTTTTTCGGGAAAAATAGGATTTTATAGCGTCGGTTTCAGGGTCTGCGGGGCTACCAGGTGGGCACAACCCACCTGGGCACGCCAGGAGAGGGGGGCACGCCCTGGTGGGTTGTTCTCACCCGGGTGCCCCCTCTGGTGGGTCTTGGCTCCAGAAATTCTTATTATTGATATAAAAAATCCTCACAAAGTTTCGTTCTATTCCGAGAACTTTATTTCTGCACAAAAACAATACCATGGTAGTTCTGCTGAAAATAGCGTCAGTCCAGGGTTAGTTTCATTCAAATCATGCAAATTAGAGTCCAAAACAAGAGGGAAAGCATTAGGAAAAGTAGATGCGTTGGAGACGTATCAAGTCCCCCAAGCTTAAACCTTTGCTTGTCCTCAAGCAATTCAGTTGATAAACTGAAAGTGAAAAAGAAAAACTTTTACGAACTCTTTTGCTCTTGTTTGCATAAATAAGCTTAAATAACACCCAGGATTTCAACCAACATTATAACTAACCATGCCTACAATAACTCTTAAAGATTATATTAATTCATATCAATGACATAATCAGCTAGCGAGCAATAATAAGACATCTCAAACGGCAACACGTTGTGAAAACAACCATGATATAATATGAAAATAGTGGTATCTTGCTAGCCCTTTCTGAGACCGCAAAACATAAATGCAGAGCACCTCCAAAGTCCAAGCAGCGATTAAAAATTGTAATTCATGGTAGAAAAGATCCAGTCATGATATACCCAACATTAGCTACACACAATGCATAAGTCATGACAGCTGTGCTCTCAGGTTCTAGCGCTTGTTTTAGAAGATGATGACACAACATAAAAGTAAATAGATAGTCCCTTCGTAGAGGGAAGCAGTGATTTGCAGAGGTGTCAGAGCTCAAGTTTTAAAATAGAGATAAATGATATTTTAGACATGCACCCTTCTCATTTACTTCACGACTATCAGTTATCAATATCTCCCATGCTAAACAAGCTAGTGGTGGTTTCCAAGCGATAAAAAGTAAAGGTTTTGACTCCATTGGGAGTTTTTGTTTGATTATTCAAGCGATTAACTCTTTTTGTATTTTTGCAGTTTGGGACTAGGCATCCCTATTACCGCCCTTTTCTCGTGTGATGGCGAGTGAATAAACACTCAACTTGAGAATAACCCGCTTAGCATGGAAGATACTGACTACCTCCTGTCGTTCCATGAACGATCCAGGCACACAAAACGGATATTTTTTTAGAAGTTTTTAGAGGTGGCACATGCAAATTTTCTTAGGACGGTAGGGTAATACCGCATATATGTAGATATGGTGGACCCATCTGGAATAACTTTGGGTTCAGACTTTTTGATGTACAAGAAGAATCCCCACTTAGTACATGTGAAGGCTAGCAATTAGATTGAGAAGCAGCCAGCTAGAGAGCAACAACGATCATGAACATGCATTATGCATAAGTAACATTGGACACTAGCATGAGTAGGGTATGAACACCATGAACATAAATATCATAGAGGCTATGTTGGTTTTGATTCAACTACATGCATGAACATGTGCCAAGTCAAGCCACTCGAACATTCAGAAGAGGATATCGTATCATCCTACTACATCACAATCATCTTAATGCAATGTTGATATCCAAGATAAATCATTATCCACTCCCTGCTACTTATGCATGGCATGAGAAACTATAATCTCTAATTGTCATTGCAAACATGTTTAATCATAATGGGCTGAATCATGGATACTAGGTTAAACATATTTACACAAATAGAACAAGTTGAGTTCATACCAGTTTCTCTCTGCCACGGCCAGTTCATCGAATATCGTCATTATTGCCTTTCACTTGCATGACCGAACGATATAAAAATAATAATAGTGCAAGAGTGCCATGGACTAAGCTGGAATCTGCAAAAAAAACTTATTCAACAGGAGAAGACAAGGTAAAATGGGCTCTTTATTAGTTCAATAGTTATTCATATGAGAGCCACTCAACATTTCATCGTGGTCTTCTCCTTGGTACAACTCAAATAAAAGGCAAGAAATTCAGAGAAACACACTGAAATATTTTTGGAGCTTTTGGTTTTCTTGAACAAGCAAATTAAAGGGAAAAGCAAAAATGAGAGAAACTATTTACACGGGAAAGCTCCCAAAAAGCAAAAGAAGAACAAGGAAATCTTTTTGGATTTTCTTTTTAATACTACAACTAAGCATGCATGGAAAGTAAACTAGCTACAACTAATTTTTTGGTTTTTCTAAAGTTTTTCAAACACACAAGAAGAAAGCAAGAAAAAAAATTAAACATGGATGATACAATGAAAAAGTGTGAACACCGACAAGATGAATAAGTGGACATGAATGTAATGTCGGTGAGAAACATGTACTCCCCCAAGCTTAGGCTTTTGGCCTAACTTGGTAGTCGATCAGTAATCTGGATAGTTGGCGTGGTAGCTCGCGGAGGCTCTCGGTGTGGATGCCTCGGCCTGCCGTGCTGCCTCCACTGCTGTGTTGTGATCTCGGGCCTCGCTCTCAAGAACAAAATATCTTCCTTTGCTGTGATAATCAAAAAGAGAAGGTGCAGGAAAATATGTGTGCACAACAGATTTTTGGTTAAACAATAGATTATAAGTGAAGTTGTCAACCTTTCCCTTGAGAATCTTATGTTCTTTTAAAGTGTCAGAATCTAAATACTGCATGGGTAGGATAGGCTCAAAGGGCAAAGATGCAGCACCCAGCCCTCATGCTAAACACGTGGCATATATTCCACCATAGAAATAGCCACTGTTAGCATTGTGCTGAAGTCTGCGTGCAACAATCGCTCCAAGGTTATAATTACTTTCACCGGTGAGAGCGGTGTGAATGAGGCCCAAGTCTGGAGCACAAAGTGTACTACAGTCTTGCTTGCCTACTATACATTTCCCGTTAAATAATGCAAAGTACTGAATTGCGGGAAAATGAATGCTCTTTATTCTACCTTGTGTCACTCCCCTCGTCTCACCGTAACAAAGATTAGACAAGAATGTTTGATACTCAGCCCTTAGCGATTCGTCAAGCAAACCCCACAACGGGAGTTTGAAGTGGTAAGGAAAATTCTTTAGTGAGATAGTGAATGGGTTATCATAAAGCATAAACGACACCCTAGACTCACGGGGAAGGAATTTAAATCCTTTGACAAATGATTCAGTGAGAAGGTGGTGTTGTTCACACTTATCTGAAATGTAGGTACCGAGACCGGCATTGTGAACATATTGCTCAAATTCTTCTTTAATACCCACACGCATCATATACTCATCGCAGGGCCATAAGCATGTTTTGGTGGCGGCATCTCGAGTAGAACTTTCACTTGGTTCAACATATGACCGGTGAGCAGAGCTGTCACTAGGGGATGCCCCCGAGGATCGCCTCCTCGAAGAACTCCTTCCAAACAAGTTCATCATGTTCGCGTACAATTTTCTGAAATTTTTTGGGTGACAAAATTTATCAACAAAACTTTATAAGATTGATAGCAACTACTCATATCGATACATAGAGGCCATAGCAAGCATTCAAACCACTTAGAACACTAAAAATTCAACATGCAAGCTCATCTACAGCAGCACCAAGAGTAGGTAATTATTCAAAATATAAACCACAAAAACAAAAACTAATTGGACAAATGGTGGAGTCACATACCAAGAAACAATCCCCTAAACCAATTTCGAAAATGGAGCTTTGAGCAAAGAGATCGAAATCCGCGGGTTTGAGAGCAAGAACACGGGAGAGAGAGCAATGGGGATTTTTTTCTGGAGGTAGGCGATGATGTGGTATGAAGAGATAAGTGAGGGGTGCCCACACGGGGACCACAACCCACCAGGGCACGCCTGGGGGTCCTGGCGCCCCCAGGTGGGTTGTGCCCATCCGGTGCACCTCCCTCTGATGTTATTTGCACCAAAAATTGTTAAATATTCAGAAAAAAAATCATATTAAATTTTCAGGGCATTCTGGGAACTTTTATTTTTGGGTCATTTTTTTATTGCACGGGGAAATCAGAAAACAGACAAAACATGGCATTTTATTTTATTTAACTAATAAAAACAGAGAATAAAAAGTAGGGACAGAAGGTAGTGCTTACTAAATTCATCAAATTCATACCATTCAAAAATGATCCATTAATATGGTTGATCAAGTCTTATTAACAACCACTTTCGATTAGCATGAAACCGAAGAACTTTTGTAAATCACTAAGTTACCTCAATGGGGATATGAATGTCCCCAACAATAAGCATTTCATATTTCTTTTTGACAGTAGGTAGAGGTATTTGAAAACTTCCAATAGTGATTGTCGGAGATTTTTCAATAACATTAATACCATTCACTTGGAATTGTTTCTTCGGAAAGTGCACCGTATGCTCATTACCATTGATATGAAAAGTGACCTTGCTTTTATTGCAATCAATAACAGCCCCTGCAGTATTCAACAAGGGTCTACCAAAAATAACTGACATGTTGTCGTCCTCGGGCATCTCAAGTATAACAAAGTCAGTCAAAATAGTAACATTAGCAATAACAACGGGCACATCCTCACAGATACTGATAGGTATGGCAGTTGATTTTTCAGCCACTTGCAAAGATATTTCAGTAGCTGTGAGTTTATTCAAATCAAGTCTTTTATATAAAGAGAAAGGCATAACACTAACACCAGCTCCTAAATCACACAAAGCAGTTTTCATAATTATTTTTGATGGAGCAAGGTATAGTTGCTATTCCCGGATCTCCTAGTTTTTTAGGTACTCCATCCTTAAAAGTATAATTAGCAAGCATAGTGGAGATTTCAGCTTCCGGTATTTTTCTCTTATTTGTGATGATGTCTTTCATATACTTTGCATAAGGAGGCATTTTCAAGATATCAGTCAAGCGAGTACGCAAAAAGACTGGCCTCAGCATTTCAGCAAAGCATTCAAATTCTTCATCATCATTCTTTTTAGTTGACTTAGGTGGAAAAGGCGTTGGTTTTTGAACCCACGGTTCTCTTTCTTTACTGTGTTTTCTAGCCACAAAGTCTCTTTTGTCATACCTTTTATTCTTAGGTTGTGAGTTATCAAGATCAACAGGTGGTTCTATCTCAACATCATTGTCTGGTTCTTTATTATTTGGTTGAGAGTCTTCATGAACATCAGCATTATCTTTTTCATTATCACTAGGTGAATGTTCATTACCAGACTGAGTTTCAGCATCAGAGATAGAAGTTTCATTATCATTATCAGGAGGTTTCTCTATTTCAGGTTCACTAGGAGCATGTAAAGTCCTATCATGTTTCTTCTTCTTTTTCTTTTTAGAAGAACTAGGTGCACTAGTGTTGGCTCTTTGTGAATCTTGTTCCATTCTTTTTGGGTGTCCCTCAGGATAAAGTGGTTCCCGAGTCATTTTACCTCCTCTAGTTGCAACTCTAACAACAAAGTCATGCATATTATTATTCATTTCATCAAGCAACTCTCTTTGAGATTTCGCAACTTGTTCTAATTGAGTTTGAACCATAGAAGCATGCTTTCCAACACCTCTAACATCATTTGATATTCTAAATAACAAGTCACTCAAGCGAGAAATCATATCAGAATTGTATTTCAATTGTTTCATAACATTTGCATTGAAGTGATCTTGTTCTCTAATATAATTTTCAAACTCATAAAGTTATTGCCTAGGAGGCATATTGTGAGGATTGTCATTATCATTGAACTGCATAAAAGAATTTACCTCTACCACCTTAGGCAGTGGTGGTGTATTAAGCCCATGTATTTCTTCAACAGGAGGTAAAATTTTAACATCCTCAGCTTTAATACCTTTTTCCTTCATAGATTTCTTTGCCTCTTGCATATCTTCAGGACTGAGATATAATATACCCCTCTTCTTTGGAGTGGGTTTAGCCGGTGGTTCAGGAAGAGTCCAATCATCATGATTTTTCAATATGTTATTCAATAATTTTTCAGCTTGTCCAACAGTTCGTTCCCTGAAAACACAACCAGCACAACTATCTAGGAAGTCCCTAGAAACATCAGTTAGTCCATTATAGAAGATAGCAAGTATTTCATTTTTCTTAAGAGGATGATCAGGCAAAGCATTAAGTAATTGGCAAAGTCTCCCCCAAGCTTGTGGGAGACTCTCTTCTTTAATTTGAACAAAGATAAATATTTCCTGCAAGGCAGATTGTTTCTTATGAGCAAGGAAATATTTTTTAGAGAAGTAATAAATCATATCCTGGGGACTACACACACAACCAGGAGCAAGAGTATTGTACCAAGATTTAGCATCACCCTTTAATGAGAAAGGAAATAATTTGAGAATATAGTAATAGCGAGTTTTCTCATCATGAGTAAAAAGGGTGGCTATGTCATTCAACTTAGTAAGATGTGCCACAACAGTTTCAGTTTCATAACCATGGAAAGGATCAGATTCAACCAAAGTAATTAACTCTGGGTCGATAGAGAATTCATAATCCTTATCATCAATAAAGATAGGTGAAGTAGCAAACTTAGGATCACATTTCATTCTAGCATTTAGAGATTTTTCTTTATACTTGCATAATAATTTCTCTAGATCATCTCTATCTCTGCAAGCAAGAATATCTCTAGTTGTTAGTTCACTCATAACATAACCTTCCGGTACCTTAGGCAATTCATATCTAGGAGGGCTAGTTCTAGCAGGTGTTTCAGGAGATTCAGTTTCAAGTTCATCATGAGATTCAACAACATCATGTTGTATAACTCTAGCAATTTGTTTATCAAGAAAGTCACCAAGTGGCACATCATCATTAAGCAAGGTACTAGCATCATCATAAGCATTATCCATAGAAGAAGTAGCATCATCAATAACTTGCAACATATCAGAATTAATAGCATGTGGTGGTGTTGCGAGTTTACTTATAATAGAAGGTGAATCTAAAGAAGAACTGGATGGCAGTTCCTTACCTCCCCTCGTTTTTGAGGGAGATATCTTAGTCTTAGCATCCTTCAGATTCTTCATAGTGATAAATTGATAATAATCCCAAGTGACTCAACAAATATAGCTATGCTCCCCGGCAACGGCGCCAGAAAAAGGTCTTAATAACCCAAGTATAGGGGATCGCAATAGTTTTCGAGGGTAGAGTATTCAACCCAAATTTATAGATTCGACACAAGGGGAGCCAAAGAATACTTGAAGGTATTATCAGCTGAGTTATGAATTCAACCACACCTAGAGATTAATTATCTGCAGCAACGTGATCAGTAGCAAACTAATATGATAGCTTTCATAGTGGTGACAGCATCAATAGTAACGGTAACAGTGATAGCAGTAGTTTTGTAGCAAGTGTAATAGTGATGATAGCAGTAGTAACTTAGCAAGAACAATATAAGATAAATTCTTAGGCATCGGATCGGCGACTTGTTGGCTGATATTCATCATGAGACAGTTATAACCTAGGGCGATATGGCACTAGCTCCAGTTCGTCGATATAATGTAGGCATGTATTCCGTAAAATAGTCATACGTGCTTATGGAAAGAACTTGCATGACATCTTTTGTCCTACCCTCTCATGGCAGTGGGGTCCGTATTGGAAACTAAGGGATATTAAGGCCTCCTTTTAATAGAGAACCAGAACAAAGAATTAACACATAGTGAATACATGAACTCCTCAAACTACGGTCATCACCGGGAGTGGGCCGGTTATTGTCACTTCGGGGTTGCCGGATCATAACACGTAGTATGTGACTATAACTTGCAAGATCAGATCTAGAACATGGATATAATGGTGATAACATAAACAGTTCAGATCTGAAATCATGGCACCCGGGCCCAAAGTGACAAGCATTAAGCATGGAAAAGTCATAGCAACATCAATCTAAGAACATAGTGGATACTAGGGATCAAGACCTAACAAAACTAACTCGATTAATTACATGATGAATCTCATCCAACTCCTCACCGACCAGCGAGCCTACGAAGGAATTACTCACTCTCGGTGGGGAGCATCATGGAAGTGGCAATGGAGAAGGGTTGGTGATGACGAAGAACAAAGATCCCCCTCTTCGGAGCCCCAAACGAACTCCAGACCTAGCCTCCCGATGAAGAGCAGGAGGTGACGGCGGCTCCATCTCATGGATCGTGATAATTATTTCTCCCTGATTTTTTATAGAAAATAGGATTTTTATAGTGTCGGTTTTAGGGTCTGCGGGGCCACCAGGTGGGCACAACCCACCTGGGCACGCCAGGAGAGGGGGGCGCCCTGGTGGGTTGTGCTCACCCAGGTGCCCCCTCTGGTCGGTCTTGGCTCCCAAAATTCTAATTATTGATATAGAAATCCTCGCAAAGTTTCATTCCATTCCGAGAACTTTTATTTCTGCACAAAAACAACACCATGGTAGTTCTGCTGAAAACAGCGTCAGTCTGGGGTTAGTTTCATTCAAATCATGCAAATTAGAGTCCAAAACAAGAGGGAAAGCTTTAGGAAAAGTAGATACGTTGGAGACGTATCGTAGACATCAAGCTCTTTTCTGACGTCGTTGTCGGGGGAGGTGAGTGCTTGAAGGTGTATCTTTAGATCTTGCAATTGAATCTTTTAGTTTCTTGTTTTATCACTAGTATGGTTTATAAAAAGAAAACTACCAAAAATGGAATTGAGGTTGCATCATATTATTCATCATTATAATGTCTTTCGTGAAAATGATGGAAAGGAAAATTGTGCTCAATTTATATAAGAAGAATTCAATAAAATGTTTGGCATAGATGATGGGCATGATTGCAATGTTGTTAGTATGAATTCTTTGAATATCCAAAATACTAATGATGATTGCACTAGTCATAATAGAAATGTTTCTTATAAGCATGTCAGTTTTAGTGGAGTGCATAAAGTTTGTGAAGACGTGCCTTATAGGGATGATAGATTTTGTAAGAAGCATAAACATGATAGAACCATTTTTTTGCTCAAAGTGATAGATGAATTTGCTACAAAATTATGTTCTCTTTGTCCTATTACTTGTGAACTTTGCAATAAGGTTAGTCATCTTAATTTGCAATGCAAACTTTTTCATGGCCGAATCATGGCCAAATATTGTAATGACTTGACCACCCTTGAACTTTATAATGAGCTTTATCTATTTTTGGGGAGTGAAGAATTGACACATAAAAATAGTTGGTTTGAAGTATTCATTCTCACGGATGACATTGAAACTAATATAAAAAATATCTATATGTTATGCATGGTAAATTGCAATGAGAATGCTTATATTGCCAACCATAGAAAGATGGGAAAACTAGTAGCATATAAAAGGAATACTAATGAAAGGGTAAAGATTTCACTTTCCCTCCTATTGTCTCTCATGATGAAATAGGTTACGAGGAGGAGCTCCCTATTCAACCAGCCTCATCAATAAGAACCTCGAAAAAATTGATTAAACCCATGCATGATGTGGTGAAGAAGAATAAAAGAAGAAAGAACGGAGGTAAAAAGGTATCCCTCCCAAATAATATTGCTCCTATTATTGCTGTGCCTCATGAAAATGAATCAAAAATAATTGTGGAAGATGATGCACTTGATGATGATATTTCTTCTTTGTCCTATGGCACAATGTCCAAAAGAACTATTGATGATGATTTTGTTATGCCTCTTGCTTGTTGTGATGATTATGATTGGGAATATAATGATACTTATTATAATCTTGAAAATCTTTTTGGCACCAACTTGGAAAACTATGATAATAACTAGCGGGTCCACCCGCGCATTTGCGCGGCTAGATCTGGATTACCTACTATATATGTATTTTAACAAATTATTTGCTGGTCTATGATTTAATTTTGTGGTAAAACCAACCTAACATGCCACTGAATGTTGATTAGTTAGGTGCCACTAAATATTGGTTCAACAATAATGTGCCTTACAATATGTTAAGATAACTTTAAATATGATACATTGAAAATAAAAACATGTTATAGCTAATAATGATTTAAATGGGCTAAGTTACATTATGTAGATATATGTATGTCGTTTTTACTTCTTTTCTCTACTCTAAGCCTCCATAGCTATGAAGCTACAATATTCCTAGAATGGTATGTTTCATTGCTAATAGACACTGTGAAATAATTGTAGTGGTAGTATCACCTTACATGCTTTTCTTCTGCTCATCCAATTTTTTTCACCTTCAAACAATGCATCAACACCGATTTTACGTACTTGACCTTTTTGTTTGTCAAAACCTAACTCCTACGTCACTGAAGTAGGTGTATATTGACCATGGTTTAGGTACACTAATAGTGAGGTGGAGTTCGCTAGTTCTGTAACCTTATCTGAAAAATTTATTTATTAATACTACTATGTATTCCGCTACTATGTCAATAGTAGCATTAAAAATATAATTTCATACACAAATATATTGTCCCATTATGTGTATTCTAAGTATGATAGTGTAATTTTTATGTTTTTCCACCATATGGAGCACAAGTGGCCATCTAGGTTTTTGCCTATTATGATTCTGTGTTGCCACTTTTTTGCCATCTGATTTGGTGTTTCCGATTTCCCACACTATATTCAAGCTTGTATTTGTCTAATGTTATGTATCAATGAGAGCTGAAGTGCCTTCGAGTATGCATGTATGGTGGTGTACATTGATGTTCCTTGGGAACCATTGATTGATCAAGCACCGTCAGGTATAAATTCATGTGTCATCACCATACTTTTCTTGGTAATCATTCCCTCCTTAACCCTCATGTCTTTTGTCCTATTTATTGTGTGGTTGCTCTCGGACCATCACGTCCAAATCGTCTAGCTTATCACAAGCATATATATATATATATATATATATATATATATATATATATATTCCTGATTAAGAGTCTTCATGTAGAAGCTATAGAGGGTAGGAAAAATATTCTGCAAATTAGAAAAGAGTTGATAGTATCAAATGGATTGCTTGCAAGTGTACATATTCATGCGTTAAAGCACATGTAAAATTATATAAAACTTTAAAAAAATTCTTATGCCTAAGGAAATGATTGCCTAGGAAGCAGTCTTCTAATAATGAAATTTTATTTAAAGCGGCACAATTTTATCAACTATTCATGGAATTTGTTCTTTTGCAGATAAAGAAATTTCATGGAAACTTACACCCACACAAAAGAAAATATGTGTTCCCCGCAAAAAAGTGTTCATGACTAAGAAAGTCAAAAGTTTTGGCATTTGAAAATGTTTTATTTTCACCTGGGAGAGTGGTGCCAATTTTTGCTTTCTTAGGGCATCGCTCCTGAGGTTCCAACAATTTCTTTCAAGTATCAGGCACGGGTCACATTGAGGAGGGCCTAATGCAATCGTTACTTGATATTGGTGATGCATCGGCTTGACTCCAGTTCCAGCAAGCGCACCCGCAATCCCCTCATAGCCAGTGGCTCTGCCGGCGTCGGGGCTGCGACTAATGCATTTCATCTTGGCCAGCGCTTTTGGCCTTCCATCTCCACGGGCGTCGTCCTTATTGGCCGGAACCGCTCCCACTTGGACGTAGCCATTGCAGCTTGTACATGCAGTGCTCATACCCCCGCATGCTTCTCCTCCAGCTCCACCATCTTGTACGCACCAGCGCATGCACTCCCTCAGCAGATGTGGTTCCTGGCGGCCACATCCAGCTAGCTTGAACGTCCACCTCGGTCACCATAGCGCTCCTCTCGCCCTGTGCATGTTGTATCCACTGTTATGTTTGTTGATGTGATTGTTGTCTGTGCTTCGGTGGCGCCCACAGTTTCATGGAATCCGGTGGCACTGCAGAAGAACCGCGGGAGGTTCTGGGCTTCCAGCTGCTCGATGGTGACGATGATGAAGAGTTCGCCGCAATCACGCTGATGTTACAATAGAATCCCTTATTTTTCTTCTTTCCTTATTATGCAATCTCTCTTTGGTACATGTATGTGTATTTTTTTAGATGCATGTACGTGTGCCTTAGATATTCTTGTACCCTTTTCTTTGACGGAGATATATACCGTATTTATAGAGTTCTTTTTTAAAACACTATTTTTAGGGATTTTTTTGAACACTTGTGACCACTACCTAAATATTTTTCTGACGGGACCACTATCTTCTTTTTAGGAAAAAAACCGCTACCTAAATGTATTTTTGACCAGACCGCTACCAAAACATACATGTACATGTGTCCTCGGTCTTCTCCGTCCAAAATAGAACGCTCCATCTATCTACGTAATCTTAACTGTTCGCGACTATTGTTTAATCTGACCTGCCCCTTGGTCTTCTTTTTCCAAAATAGGACACTGCATCCTTTAGCATGTATCTAGGTAATCTCAGCAGTTAAAAACTATTGTTTAATCTGACCTACCCCTTCGATCTTCTTTTTCCAAAATAGGACACTGCATCTTTTTATCATATATATCTAGGTAATCTCAGCCGTTAGAAACTATTGTTTAATCTGAGTCGTTCCTTTTCTATCGTTTTAATAATATAATAGATTTTTATACTATTGGTGCTATTCATACTATTAGTGATGAGAGTGATTATGCTTATGATATGCCAAGCCACAATCTTGGGGATGCTATGTTTGATGAGAATGACATGTTTGAGAATTTATTTGCTGCAATTAATGTTTGTCCCAAGCTTAGGGATGCTATGCTTAGTGAAGATGATCTATTTAGTCCCCCTACTTTGAATGATCAAATTTGCTATGATGATTTGCATGCCTCCTATATATGATGATTGCAATATTTATGAAAGTGGGTTTGGAAGAGTGTCAACTTTAGATAATAATTATACCGTTATTTTGGAGGGTGTTGGGTTTTATTATAATGATAAAAGTTGATTTGGAGAGGTCATGACTTTATTTAGTAATGATTCCACTATTTCGGAAGAGGTTTGAATTGACTATGATGAGAACAAAGTTGCTACTTATGATGATTATTGTGATGATGCTTATGTTATAAAAAGTGGTGATAATTGTTGTTATAATTTTGAATATCCTTTTACTGAACATTACTCTTTTAATGTGGAAACAATTTATAGTATTCGAGTTTCATATGATACTCCCACTATTATGGATGAGAATAAAATTGCTTGTGTGGAGAGTAATAAAAATACTATGCTTGTGGATCATGAAAGGAATGCTTTGTATGATAGTTATATTGATGAATCTATTCATGATGCCACTAAAAATTATTATGAGAGGAACTTATGATTCATGATGCTCTCGTTATGTTTCAATTCTTTACTTTTACGTGAGCATCATTGAAATCATCATGCCTAGCTAAAAAGCATTAAAGAAAAGCGCTTGTTGGGAGACAACCCAACACTTTTACCTACTATTTTTGTGTGTTCACAGGATTAGGATACTATAGTAATCATTTTTATAGCTTATGTTTCAATAAAGTACCAAGTAAAGCCTTTGGGATAGTGTGGATGATAGTTGACTTGATTCTATGCAAAAACAGAAACTTTTGCGCTCAACCTAGGAATTTTAAAAATTCACTGGAACATTATTTTGATCTGATTTTTTTACAGGTGATAGATATACAAATTCCCTACGTTTTCCTATTTTTCAGAATTTTTGTTGTAGTAGAAGTATGGTAGTTGTCCAGATCATTACAGACTATTCTGTTTTTGACAGATTATGTTTTCAATGCATAGTTTACTTGTTTTCTAGTTTATATGGCTTATACTGATCAATATAAATTAAATGATATTCTACAGTAGGCATTGTATGGAAACAATTATGAATCTTATCTTGACAGTACCAAAGTGAAGGATTTGTCTTTATCATACTAACCTATCTCATGAAGTTCCGTTAAGTTTTGTGTGATTGAAGTTTTCAAGTTTTGGGCGAGATATCGATATGAGGAGACTAAAGAGTGACAAGACCCTAAGCTTGGGGATTCCCAAGGCACCTCCAAGGTATTATTTGAGGAAGATCCAAGCAACTAAGCTTGGGGATGCCCCGGAAGGCATCCCCTCTTTTGTCTCCAACATTATCGGTAACCTCACTTGGAGCTATATTTTGATTCGTCACATGATATGTGTTTTGCTTGGAGCATAATTTTATTTTGTTAGGATTTGTTTATTGTTATTTAGAATAATGTTTTTAATCTTTTATTTAAATAAAAGTGTCAAGGATAGCTTTCCACATGCTTATTTTGCAAGTATATGAGTTGCTGTTTCAAAACAGAAAGTTTATCGTTGTTGCAAAAATTCCCGAGAAAAGTCAGAATGTGATAAAATGTTGAATTTTTTGCACAATAAGCTATGAAACATTTTCTACAGTGTGGTAAATTTTCAGAAATTTTTGAGTTACATAAGTGTGAATATTCTTGCATTCTTTACAGATTGTACTGTTTTGGCAGATTGATGTTATGTTTGCATATGTTTTCTTGTTTAATAATTCTATCTGAGGATAGGAGTATTAAATATGCAGAGGCATTTAGTATGCAATGTTAAATAATAATTTTAGTGATTCTCTACAATAGAGAATGATAAGGTTTTTGCATTGATTTATACTAACTTATCTCACGAGTTCTTGTTGAGTTTTGTATGGATGAAGTTTTTAAGATTTAGGGAAACCGTGATATAAAAGAAATTAATGAGACACAAAAGCTCAAGCTTGGGGATGCCCAAGGCATCCCAAGATAATATTTCAACCAGTCTCAAGCATCTAAGCTTGGGGATGCCCCGATAGGCATCCCACCTTTCTCCATCAACGATTATCGGTTAGCCTCGGTTGAACCTAAGTTTTTGCTTCTTCACATGAGTTGTGTTATTCTTGGCATGCCATTTTATTTTGTTTTGCTTGATGTTTTAATAAAATACTGTAGCGCCCAGACCTCAAACAGTCTGATCTCTGTGCTCCGATGTCATCCCTGGATCAGTAATGCTAACACCACACAGTACTCGGAGGATTTATAGCAGAGTAGCAATCACACACCTATTACATAGTGTCTCATAAGAGAACTTATTACAATAAATATGGCTTAAGGCCATCTAATAACGATAACAGCGGAAGGCTTGGAAGATAAGTGAGTCCATCAACTCCAACGGCATCACTGAGTATAGAACCACGACCTAAAAACTCCGTAATCGTCGTCTGAAAAGTCTGCAACATTAACGTTGCAGCCCGAAAACGGGTCAGCACATGGAATATGCTGGCAAGGTAACACATAGAGAGTAGTGGAATGCAACAGGTATACTATATGCATATTTGGCTGGTGGAAAGCTCTATGGTTACAGTTTTGTGTAAAGCCAATTTTTCCCTACTTCAAAGGAATAAATTTTATTTAACTATCATGGTAGTTGTTAAACATTGAGAATGGTTGACAGCATTCTCAATCCCAATTAAGCATCATCATTAAACAAAACCCAACAAAATTAATTTAGAGTAACATGTTGAGATTCACATGATAATCCAGGTACTAGATACTCAAGATGTCCATAACCGGGGACACGGCTAACCATGATTAGTTTATTACACTCTGCAGAGGTTTGTGCACTTTTCCCCACAAGACTCGATCGCCTCCGTTTGGTTTCTCGCACTACATGGTGTTTGAGAAGATGGATGACCGAGACATAGTCTTTCAGAAGCGCTAGCACCTTACGATCGGGTAGACCGTACCACCTACATCCCCTACATCTGCTAGTCTACCACTCTAAGAGTTCGCACAACTTAGTCAACTATGCTAGATCCCATAATAGCTTGTGGCTGCACACGGAAGTTTCTGGTATGAATAGTCTCATGATCCCTTTGAGCCTGGGTGGCGGTCCAAAAGAAAACAGGCAAGTCCTGGAATACCCAGGTGCCTCAATCCACCCAGATGTGTGTTTAAGTTGCCACCTTAGATAAACCATTAATTAACAATCTCACATCTTTCATGGATATCACTCACCCAATCCACGTCTACTAGCATAGCATGGCATAATAAGCAAACGTAGAAGTAACTCCCAAAGGTTTGATAATAAACAGGTAATAGGTACTACCTCATCTACTTCCCATCCCACAATTTAATTAGATCCTAACCATGCAATGTGTGAGGATTGATCTAATGCAATAAAACTGGGTAGTAGAAAAGGTATGATCAAAGTGTTATTTGCCTTGCTGATGATCCGCGAAACCTAACGATTCGAAGTAACAAGCGGCGCACTCCGGCTACTCTATCGTAGACAAACAAACAAGCATACAATAAGTACTCACCTAATGCACATGTAAAACTCAAATAAGAGATCTAACCAGAAAGTTCAACTTAAGAACTCCGGTTGGCAAAAAGAATCAAATCGAGCGAAGCAACGAAAGTCAAACGGCGAAAGAAAACAACTTCGTTCTAGTAATCTGGATCTAAGGCAAATTTTACAGTATCAAAATCTTGTTTAAGTTGGTTAAATAGATAGAGGGTTTCGAGACGAATCTCTAGGCGCTTGAATCGCCTGATTCCGATAAACGAGCGAAAAGTTATACTAAAACGAAAATCGGATCAGGAATCGCGATCAGAAAAATCGCGGATTCAATCCGAGAAAAAGAAAAACGAAGAACGCTCGCTAAAACGAACGAACGGACGAACGCTCACTAATTAAATAAACCGGAAAAACCGATCTATTTAAAAAAACTGAAACTAAAAAAACCGAAGAAAAACCGATCTATTTTTTTAAAAAAACGTTGGCACGGAAGTCGAGGCGGCGGCGGCGTCCGGCAACGGCGGTACGGGGTGGCGGCGGTGGCGCGGCGGGCAGCGGCGGCACGTGGCGGTGGTGGCGTGGCGCGTGGGGGCGAGCGGCGGCGGCGCGGGGCTCGAGGGCGGGCGAGGCGGCGGCTAGGGTTTCTCCCGGGGGGCTGGGCCGGCTTATATTGCCTAGTCGGGCCAGAGTCCTAGTCGGACACGGCCCGTTAGGTCAGTTCATTTTTTTAAAATTATTCCGTTCGGAAGAAAAATAAAAATAAATACTAAACGGACTCCAAAAATTCTGAAATAAATTTTCACGGGCTTCTAAAGTCAAGCCGCACAAGGTGAATATTTATTTGGGACCTAAATGCAATTTTGAAAAACGCACATTTTTCCTAAATTCAAATAAAACACCGAAAAACTCCGAAATAAAATCTTATTTGATTTTATTATTAAATCCTCAATATTTCTTTATTTTGGGAAAGTCATTTTATTCCCTCTCTCATATTTTTGTAATAGAAATAATTGATGATAAAATAAATAAAATCAAATGATCCTATTCTCAAAATTTGAGAGAACTCAAATATGAAAATAACGAAATCCCCAACTCTCTCCGTGGGTCCTTGAGTTGCGTAGAATTTCTAGGATCAACCAAAATGGAAAATAAAATATGCTATGCAATGATGATCTAATGTATAACATTCCAAATTGAAAATTTGGGATGTTACAAACCTACCCCCCTTAAGATGAATCTCGCCCTCGAGATTTGGGTTGGCTAGAAAATAGGTGAGGGTGGTCTTTGAGCAAGTCTTCCTCTCGTTCCCAGGTGGCTTCACCCTCTGTGTGGTGGCTCCACTGAACTTTGCAAAACTTGATAACCTTGTTGCGAGTAACTCGGCTGGCAAACTCGAGGATCTTAATTGGTTTCTCCTCATAGGTCAAATCGTTATCCAACTGAATAGTTTCCAATGGCACTATGTCTCTCAACGGTATGTCAGCCATCTCAGCATGACACTTCTTTAACTGGGAAACGTGGAACACATCATGAACTCCTGACAATCCTTCAGGCAATTCCAACTTGTAGGCCACTTCTCCCAAACGCTCCAAAACTCGATATGGACCTACAAATCGTGGCGCTAACTTCCCTTTAACTCCAGAACTCTTTGTTCCCTGAAGTGGAGATACTCGAAGATAAGCTCTATCCCCGACTTCGTAAACTGTCTCCTTGCGTTTAGTATCTGCATAATTTTTCTGTCTGGAGTGGGCTACCTTGAGCCTATCGCGAATCAGCTTCACCTTCTGTTCAGACTCTTTAATCAAGTCAGGTCCAAACAACTGGCGGTCTCCAACTTCGTCCCACGACAGCGGTGTCCTGCACCTCCTTCCGTACAAGGCTTCGAAAGGGGCCATCTTTAAACTGGTTTGGTAACTATTGTTGTAAGAGAACTCTGCATATGGCAAATTATCGTCCCAACTAGATCCATAATCTAGCGCACAAGCTCTCAGCATATCCTCCAAAATCTGATTGACTCTCTCGGTCTGTCCATCTGTCTGTGGATGAAAAGCTGTACTGAATTCTAGCCTGGTACCCAAAGTTTCGTGCAACTGCTTCGAGGACTTTGAGGTAAACTGGGTTCCTCTATCTGATACGGTACTCCTTGGAACTCCATGCAAACATACGATCCTGGTCATGTATATCTTTGCCAACTTAGCACTGGTGTAAGTGGTCTTTACTGGGATGAAATGAGCTACTTTCGTCAATCGATCGACTATAACCCAAATCGAGTCATAGCCTGAACGAGTCCTGGGCAATCCCGTGATAAAATCCATGCCTAGCTTATCCCACTTCCATTCGGGTATCGGCAATGGTTGTAACAATCCTGCTGGCTTCTGATGCTCTGCCTTTACTCTCTGACATAGATCACAAACTGCTACATACTCCGCAATATCCTTCTTCATTCCGGTCCACCAGAAAATATCCTTCAAATCCAAATACATCTTGGTATTTCCTGGGTGAATCGAATACGGTGAATCGTGTGCCTCTTGCAAAATCAACTTCCTGATCTCCGGGTCATTGGGCACGTAAACGTGGTCTTCAAACCATAGGGTGTCGTGCTCATCCTCACGAAATCCTTTAGCTTTTCCTTTGCTCAGTTTCTCCTTTATAGCGGCAATCTCTTTGTCAGCTTTCTGAGCTTCCCTGATTTTATCCATCAAAGTTGACCGAATCTCCAAAGCTGCTACATAGCCTCTTGGAACTATTTCCAAACACAGTTCACAAAGATTTTCGGCTAACTCCCTTGGTATTCCTCCCGTCATTAATGTATTGACATGGCTCTTACGGCTTAATGCGTCAGCTACTACATTAGCCTTTCCGGGGTGATAATGCAATTTCATATCATAATCCTTGATAAGCTCCAACCATCTTCTTTGTCTGAGATTCAACTCCTTCTGTGTGAAAATGTACTTCAAACTCTTATGATCCGTGTACACCTCAAAATGGTTTTCAATGAGGAAATGTCTCCATGTTTTCAATGCATGCACTACGGCTGCTAACTCCAAATCATGCGTGGCATAATTCAACTCATGAGGCTTCAGTTGTCTTGAGGCATATGAAACAACTCTCCCTTCCTGCATAAGCACTGCTCCAAGTCCTCGACGTGAAGCGTCGCAATACACCTCATAATCTTTGGTCTGGTCTGGCAAAATCAACACTGGTGAGGTAACCAAACGTTTCTTCAACTCTTGGAAACTAGCCTCACATTCCTCTGTCCATATGAACTTGGTATCCTTCTTCAACAACTCCGTCATAGGCTTCGCAATCTTTGAGAAATTCTCAATAAATCTCCGATAGTATCCTGCGAGTCCAAGAAAACTTCGGATCTCTCCAACTGTTGTTGGGGCTTCCCACTTGGTCACGGTATCAACTTTAGTGGGATCAACTGCTATACCTTCTCCAGATATAACGTGTCCGAGGAATCCTACTTCCTTCAACCAAACTCACATTTGCTGAACTTGGCATATAATTGATGTTCTCTGAGCTTTCCAAGTACCAAACGCAAATGCTCCTTATGCTCCTCTTCATTCTTCGAATAAACCAGGATATCATCAATGAACACTACGACGAACTTATCCAAAAACTCCATAAATACTTTGTTCATCATGTTCATAAAATAGGCAGGTGCGTTAGTCAGACCAAATGACATAACAGTATACTCGTACAGCCCATACCTGGTGGTAAAAGCTGTCTTCGGAATATCTTGTTCTCGAATCTTCAACTGGTGGTATCCTGATCGCAGATCGATCTTGGAAAATACCTTTGCTCCTTGCAATCGATCAAACAGATCGTTGATCATGGGTAGTGTGTACTTGTTCTTGATCGTTACTTCATTCAATCCTCGATAATCGACAACCATCCTTAATGATCCATCCTTCTTCTCCACTAGAAGTACTGGCGATCCCCAAGGCGAAGAACTTGGGCGAATATATCCCTTATCCAGTAACTCCTTAATCTGCTTCTTAATTTCCACCAAATCCTTGGCTGGCATCCTATATGGTCTCTTTGATATTGGCCCTGTGCCTGGCAATAGCTCAATCAAAAACTCAATATCTCTATCCGGTGGCATGCCTGGCAACTCTTCCGGAAATACATCGGGAAAATCCCTTACCACTGGTACTTCCTCCTGCACAACTCCTGTTAAGCAATTTACTTGAGTCCTCTTTGGCACATGCCGGGATACATACTTGATCCCTCTCCCTTCTGGGGTGGTAAGCAAAATTGACTTACTAGCACATTCAATATTCCCTTCGTACTTTGATAACCAATCCATGCCCAATATCACATCCAATCCTTGGGATTCCAATACTATTAGGTCTGAGGGAAAAACATAGTTACCAATCCTTAATGGTAACCGATCACACCATAGACTAGCCACATACTCTGCTCCAGGCAAGGTTACTAACATGGGTGACCTAAGGGCTTGGGTTGGTAGGTTATACTTATCCACAAATCCCCTTGAGATGTATGAATGCAATGCACCAGTATCAAAAAGAACGAGTGCAGTAATTGACTTAACCAAAAACTTACCTATTACTACATCGGGCTGAGCTTCAACCTCCTCCATGCTAACGTGGTTCACCTGTCCCATGTTGAAAGGGTTCGGCTTCTTCCCAGAACTTCCATTGCCATTTTGGCCTTCAGGACATTCATTGGCATAATGTTCGGTCTTCTGACACTTAAAACAAGTGACTTGGCTCAGGTCCTTCTTGGCTGGGGTTGGTGGGTTGGTGCGATTCTGGCTGTTGCTTCCTCCATTGCCATTACCATTCTTGGTGCCATTGTTCTTATGCGAGCTACCTCCTCCATGGGTATGCTAAAAATGTCCTCCCGGTCTAGGGGTAAAACGTGGTTTCTGCTGAGCTCCTGAATTGTACTTTCCTTGTCCATACTTCCTCTTGCGATTCTCAATTTGCTGCTGCTTCCCTTCAATCATAAGAGCACGATCTACCAACTCCTGGTAGTTGTTGAAAGTGTCTACCATCAACTGCATGCTCAACTCATCATTCAGTCCTTCCAGAAACTTCTCTTGCTTAGCTGCATCCGTAGCGACGTCATCTGGGGCATAACATGCTAGCTTACTAAATTCCTCCACATACTGGCCAACTGTCCGTCCTCCTTGGCGCAAGTTGCGAAACTCACGCTTCTTCATGGCCATAGCTCCTGCTGAAACATGGGAAGTACGAAAAGCCTGCTGAAACTGGTCCCATGTGACAGTGTCGACAGGGAAAGTGGCTGTGAAATTCTCCCACCATGATGCTGCGGGTCCTTCTAGCTGATGTGCGGCAAACTTCACCTTCTCCGCATCTGTGCATCCTGCTGTGGTCAATTCTCTAGCTGTCTTGCGGAGCCAATCATCTGCTACTATAGGCTCGGTGCTACTGGAAAACACCGGCGGATTCAGCCTAAGAAAATGGGCTAAGTGGTCAACAGGTGGTGGCGGTGGTGGGTTGTTGTTGTTCCCCTGATTCTGATTCTGGACTAGCAACTGCATCAATGTGTTCTGCTGCTGGATCAACTGGGTGAGCTCTGGTGGAAAGGCAAATCCGGGGTCACGTCTCGGAGGCATCTGAGGGTTTTAGAAAAGATGAGATGTAAGAATAGAGGGGGTCTAAAGAGAAAACACTACCCATATGCACATGAGGCAAAACAAACAATTCACTTCATTCAATCAAACAAGGGCATACAATCGATCTATCTATCACAAAAGTGCTCGGACTACTATATTTACATGGTGGACTACTACTACTGATGAGGTGGTCTACTAGAAATATTCTTCGTTGCAGACTCCATGATATCTGCTCCAGCTTCATCAACATAGTCATCATCGCTAATATCTGGTTCCGAGTCGGTGCCATCGATGATGATGTAGTCTTCCGGGCTAATCTCCTTGGGTTCTTCGTCTTCCTCTACTGGCGTAGGGCCTCCCATAAATATTCCAATCTTCTTGATCAGGTCGTCATTCTTCTCCACCAATACTTCAATTTCCTCTTCATAATCTTCACGTGTAGCCTTGAGTTCTTCCTCCAGTTCCTTGATTCTTGTCCTTGCCTTCTTCAGGTCTATCATGTCGGCGCACATCTGGTTCTCCTGTCGTCGAATGTGCTGGTTTAGCACCTGGATAAAAGCTGCGATTGACCTATCCTTCCTGGTGCTGATCATCTCCCAGTGCTCATCTCGGCGCCCACAAATCTGGTAGATAGTATCCTTGAGATCCTTACGGTAGACTTCTCCAATGCGTCCCATGGCGATGTGAGCTGCCATGCTCTTTCCTAGACTCCAAGTGGGTCCATCAAAAGAAAACTCTATGGGCTCGGTGACTGCCATGAACGTCCTTCCTGGAACTTGAACTTGAATCATCCAGCGCTCTTCTTCAGGTAAAGTGGCGTTGTAGGTTCCCATGAAGCTTGGTACTCCAATGTTCAGGTATCTAGTGACTTCCTTCAAGTGTCGTCCAAAGGGTGTATCTTCATCCGGTTGCGTGAACTTGTTCCTTGCATCCGCCATCCTAAAGAGTAGAAAAGATGAGAAGTCAGAGGAGAAGAGAGTGAATAGTGATCTAGGTCTTTTGCTTAGTGGTCGTTTCCTACAGTCAGCGTGGGCTCTGATACCATCTCTGTAGCGACCAGACCTCAAACAGTCTGATCTCTGTGCTCCGGTGTCATCCCTGGATCAGTAATGCTGACACCACACGGTACTCGGAGGATTTATAGCAGAGTAGAAATCACACACTTATTACATACAGTGTCTCATAAGAGAACTTATTACAATAAATATGGCTTAAGGCCATCTAATAACGATAACAGCGGAAGGCTTGGAAGATAAGTGAGTCCATCAACTCCAACGGCATCACTGAGTATAGAACCACGACCTAAAAACTCCTTAATCGTCGTCTGAAAAGTCTGCAACATTAACGTTGCAGCCCAAAAACGGGTCAGCACATGGAATATGCTGGCAAGGTAACACATAGAGAGTAGTGGAATGCAACAGCTATACTATATGCATATTTGGCTGGTGGAAAGCTCTATGGTTACAGTTTTGCGCAAAGCCAATTTTCCCCTACTTCAAAGGAATAAATTTTATTGAACTATCATGGTAGTTGTTAAACATTGAGAATGGTTGACAGCATTCTCAATCCCAATTAAGCATCATCATTAAATAAAACCCAACAAAATTAATTTAGAGTAACATGTTGAGATTCACATGATAATCCAGGTACTAGATACTCCAGATGTCCATAACCGGGGACACAGCTAACCATGATTATTTTATTACACTCTGCAGAGGTTTGCGCACTTTTCCCCACAAGACTCGATCGCCTCCGTTTGGTTTCTCGCACTACATGGTGTTTGAGAAGACGGATGACCGAGACATAGTCTTTCAGAAGCGCTAGCACCTTACGATCGGGTAGACCGTACCACCTACATCCCCTACATCTGCTAGTCTACCACTGTAAGAGTTCGCACAACTTAGTCAACTATGCTAGAGCCCATAATAGCTTGTGGCTGCACACGGAAGTTTCTGGTATGAATAGTCTCATGATCCCTTTGAGCCTGGGTGGCGGTCCAAAAGAAAACAGGCAAGTCCTGGAATACCCAGGTGCCTCAATCCACCCAGATGTGTGTTTAAGTTGCCACCTTAGATAAACCATTAATTAACAATCTCACATCTTTCATGGATATCACTCACCCAATCCACGTCTACTAGCATAGCATGGCATAATAAGCAAACGTAGAAGTAACTCCCAAAGGTTTGATAATAAACAGGTAATAAGTACTACCTCATCTACTTCCCATCCCACAATTTAATTAGATCCTAACCATGCAATGTGTGAGGATTGATCTAATGCAATAAAACTGGGTAGTAGAAAAGGTATGATCAAAGTGTTACTTGCCTTGCTGATGATCCGCGAAACCTAACGATTCGAAGTAACAAGCGGCGCACTCCGGCTACTCTATCGCAGACAAACAAACAAGCATACAATAAGTACTCACCTAATGCACAGGTAAAACTCAAATAAGAGATCTAACCAGAAAGTTCAACTTAAGAACTCCGGTTGGCAAAAAGAATCAAATCAAACGAAGCAACAAAAGTCAAACGGCGAAAGAAAACAACTTCGTTCTAGTAATCTGGATCTAAGGCAAATTTATTGTAGCAAAATCTTGTTTAAGTTGTTTAAACGGATAGAGGGTTTCGAGACGAATCTCTAGGCGCTTGAATCGCCTGATTCCGATAAACGAGCGAAAAGTTATACTAAAACGAAAATCGGATCAGGAATCGCGATCAAAAAAATCGCGGATTCAATCCGAGAAAAAGAAAAACGAAGAACGCTCGCTAGAACAACGAACGGACGAACGCTCGCTAATTAAATAAACCGGAAAAACCGATCTATTTAAAAAACCGAAACTAAAAAACCGACGAAAAACCGATCTATTTTTAAAAAAAAACGTTGGCACGGAAGTCGTGGCGGCAGCGAACCTCGGCGGCGGCGGCGTCCGGCGACGGCGGCACGGCGGGCAGCGGCGGCGGCGGCGCGGCGCGTGGGGGCGAGCGGCGGCGGCGCGGGGCTCGAGGGCGGGCGAGGCGACGGCTAGGGTTTATCCCGGGGGGCTGGGCCGGCTTATATTGCCTAGTCGGGCCAGAGTCCTAGTCGGACATGGCCCGTTAGGTCGGTTCGTTTTTTTTAAATTATTCCGCTCGGAAGAAAAATAAAAAGAAATACTAAACGGACTCCAAAAATTCCGAAATAAATTTTCACGAGCTTCTAAAATCAAGCCGCACAAGGTGAACATTTATTTGGGACCTAAATGCAATTTTGAAAAACGCACATTTTCCCTAAATTCAAATAGAACACCAAAAACTCCGAAATAAAATCTTATTTCATTTTATGATTAAATCCTCAATATTTCTTTATTTTGGAAAAGTCATTTTATTCCCTCTCTCATATTTTTGTAATAGAAATAATTGATGATAAAATAAATAAAATCAAATGATCCTATTCTCAAAATTTGAGAGAACTCAAATATGAAAATAACGAAATCCCCAACTCTCTCCGTGGGTCCTTGAGCTGCGTAGAATTTCTAGGATCAACCAAAATGCAAAATAAAATATGCTATGCAATGATGATTTAATGTATAACATTCCAAATTGAAAATTTGGGATGTTACTAATACTTAGATCTGAGAGTTTTTAAATAAGAGAGTCCTCAATTAGCTACCCATTTACTTAACTACTCGCTTGATCTTCACTTATATCTTTTTGGAGTAGTTTGTCATTTACTCTTGTGCTTCACTTATATCCTATGAGTAAACTGTTGAATGAATTGGATATCATGAAGTTAAAATTATATGTTCATATCATGACAAGTAGTAGCTTCACATTGGGTTTAGAAATTGAAATCTTTTGAAGCTTGACAATCACAATATTGGTCATACAAGCAATTCATGAATGATTAGTGTAAGGAAGAGAACTTTCACATACAAATCTATTATCTTGGACATCTTCTATGATTGTAAATACCCATTAATTATTTTCAAACTTGAGCAAATTAGCTGAAGGTGGCAAGGAAGACAACGTAATGAGTTATGTTTGGTTATATTTGCATAGAAGTTATATTCTTATGGATCCTCCAACATGTGGTGTTTGCCTAGGATATTTTGCTAGCAAAAAATTCGTACTAATCAAAGATACTACCTGTGCATCCAAAAACTCTTAAACCCAGTTTCTTGCCATGAGTGTCCACCATACCTACCTATGGATTGAATAAGATCCTTCAAGTAAGTTTTCATCGGTCCATAAAGCAATAAAAATTGCTCCTAAATATGTTTGATCTTTTATTGTAAGGGAAATTTGAGTATTGTACGAACTTGTGATGGAAAACTAATAAAAGCGACGGGCTGTATAATAAAGGATGCTATCATAAGGGGCAATATAACATGACGTTCCTTTGCATTAAGAGCTTGGGCATCCAAATAAAAAGCGCATGACGACCTCTGCTTCCCTCTACGAAGGGCCTATCTTTTACTTTTCAGTATTTACTTTTATGCAAGAGTCAATAAAATGCATTCTCATTTCAACCTCAATTATTCTCTAGTTGGCAAGCATCATGTCGTGGAGAAAGATCTAGGCACATATGACCGGTCAAGTATATTTGATCATGAATTATTATTGTTGACAATTATCTCTATGATAAATGACTTGGGAGGAAAAATATTAAGCCCCTATCCTTCTTTGAATTCGATGGACGCTATTTGTTCTAAGAATATTCTTTGAGTACTAGCAATCATGGAAGACTATATGATGATTGAGTATGTGGAGCTCTTACTTAGACTTTGTTGAATAAGTTGAATTGCAATTGCTTGGTGCCTAAGAACATAGGTTGTTAAGTTCAAGAGAATTCATTGTTTGAACCTTAACATGTGAATTGGTTGCTACTTTAACATGAGAAGTTTTATGAGAAAGAATTGATGTTATGATGCTAGGAGAAGTGATTGAAATTATCATTGATCAAACTTATGAACTTTGCTAGCATTCACACTTCATAAATTATTTTCTTTTATCATTTACCTACTCAAGGATGAGTAGGAATTAAGCTTGAGGATATTGATACATCTCCAATGTATCTATAATTTATGAAGTATTCATGTTGTTATATTATCATTCTTGGATGTTTTGCAATCGTTTTATAGCAACTTTATATCATTTTTTGGGACTATCCTATTGACATAGTGCCCAGTGCCAGTTGCTGTTTTTTGCTTGTTTTTTACATCACAGAAAATCAATACCAAACGGAGTCCAAACGCAACGAAACTTTTTGGAGAATTTTTATGGACCAGAAGATACAACTTGGGCCAAAGAAGTACCTGTTGGGGATATAGCTACTAGGTATGACCCGCCCAGGAAGGGCCGGGTCAACCCCAATGGCGGGTTACAAAAGAAGCCCAGTAATATTCAAGGTGATAGTTTATTAAGACTTGTAGAAGGCCTAAGCCCAGAGGCGGCTTAAGGCCCAATATTGTAAACCATTGTATGTAAAGAAAGACTTGTAAAGAAAGGCATATAAAAGAAGTCATCGAGCCGGACACATTTTATGAGCCGGCCGGGACTCTGTAGGCCGCCAGGCGTCAACCCGTGTATATAAGGGGACGACCCGGCGGCGGCTTAGGAGAGAAAACAACAACTCGAAGCCATGCAAAGCGGATTCGCTCCCTGGTCCTCGAAACCCCAGCAATTCCATCACAACTAGACGTAGGCTTTTACCTTCATCGGAAGGGGCCAAACTAGTATAGACCTCTCATGTCCTTTGTCCCGATTAACCCCTTTAAGCTTCCTAGTTGCGATGGCCCTACGACTAAGTCCTTTTGCTAGGACATCTGCCATGAAAATTCCACGACAGTTGGCGCCCACCATGGGGCCAGCGCACGGTGGATTTTAGTTCTTGAAGGGCAACTTCGAAGGGCTCAAGGGATACACTGTGGGCCGGATGACCAAGAGTCGTCGCGGCAAGCTTTACATCAACGACGAAGGCTGGGGCCCCGAGGCCGGCTGAATTGAGTATAGGTACCGGGTCCCCTTTGGCGGAATCCATGTCTTCATCGGCCGGATCGGTGAGTCGGGCCCTGAGCCGGACGTCTGCACCAACCCCATCGAGACGGCTTAGCGCGCAAGATCCGCCCAGGCTCAACCTGCCGTAAGGCATGCCTTCGTGGGTTGCATCCATGGAGGCGAGTTCTCTGAAGGATCAGTGGATAGCGGTGAGACGGCCATCTGTTCTGACGGTGAGTCATCCTCAGGCGAGACAGATTCTTTGTATCAGCTACAAGATGGCGTGCTTGGGGGCTGTTCTGATGGCAGCAGTATTCCGGACCTCTCTGAGCTGCCGAATCGAGTCGGTGTTTTCATGGCTAGCACTCAACCCGGGCAGAACTCTACGGCTGCGGCAACAATAACCACCGGGTCGGCAACAGCTGGGTTAGGAGACCCCGCGCGCCCCTCGGCTCAGCTGCTAATGGACCTCATGGACAAGTTGACGGCTCTGTTGACTGCTGTAGTGGAGCCGGCGGATAAGGCTCAGCATGACGCGGAGGTGGCACGACTACGCGAAGAGATGGCACAGGCCAAGGAAAATTTAGCAGCAGAGGAGGTGAGGATGGCCGTGGAGCGGGCGGCTTTGGATGCTCGTGCTCAGCAGCTTCAAGTGGAGACTTTCTGGCTCTCGGTGGATCTGAATGCGTCAAACGAGGTCATGAGGAGAAGGCACCAGAAAACTCAGTCACGTCTGCCTCTGACTTACGACCCTAGGAATCTCTTCCACACACCCGGGACTGGTCCAAGTAACCCGCCAGAGGCAAACCAGATCATGACACGCGGGGCTGGGGCGCTGGTTCAACCAAGGGCCATGGAGCCACCCCGTATGAATACTGATCCACCTCATTACACACCAATACCACCGGGTCACTTTTCTAACCCTTTGGAGAATCTCATCGCTGCATCAGCTCGTTTGGCGGCTCTCCCAATGGAAGAAGACGCTTCGACAGCAATTGAAACACGAAGGATGAGAGAACTTCTTCAGACGGCTCTGGTGCAGTAGGATGCGTACTCTTACGGTCAAGACAGAATCCATTCAACCCCTTGCCCAAGCCAGAGCCCGAGCTATAGTAGGCATATGGACTCAGTCGCTATGTCGAGCAATGCTCAATGCCGGAACCAACCGCGCAGGCATGAGCCTGCACAAGGTGGAGCCCTTAACTTGGCGGATCAGGAGAGAATCCGTCAAGATGCTGAGCGGGCGGTTCAACTGGCAGCTGAGCAGGCGGCTCATCAAGATTTTCCGGTTTATCCAGCAACTTCTGTCGAGGTAGGAGTGGCCACAAAGAAAGGAGGTGTCCCTTGCCTGGTGCCGGCTCTACATAATGAGCGTTTGCAAAAGGACTTTAAAGGGACTCGTAAGGTGCCTAATTACACGGCCGACTTGCAGCCTGGGGCATGGATTGAGAGTTATGAGATGGCGATGGAGCTATTGGAGGTCAGCGATGCAGCAATGTCAAAGTATTTTACTATGATGTTGGATGGAACAACTCGCACTTGGTTGAAAGGATTGCCACCCAACTCCATCGGTTCATGGGCGGAGTTAAAAGCCCGGTTCATTCAGAACTTCAAGGACACATGTAAACAACCTATGTCAATCATGGACCTGACTAAATTGTAAGCAAGAGGATGGTGAGTCCATGACCCATTGGGTGCACCGAGTCAAGGAGATAATACATTCATCTGATGAGATGGATGCCAGCTCTGCAGTCTTAATGTTGGAGAAAAATTGCCGTTTTGAACCTCTGAAACAGAAGCCGGGGCGGCTCAAACGCGATTGTAATGACATGGGCCAGTTGATGGCGGCCCTGGTCAAATATGCTGATTCTGATAGTACCAAGGATCCCGCGTCGGATGAAGAGAAGACAGGGAAGGGAAAGAAGAACGGCAACGACAAGGGTCATCAGCATAACCCGGTGAATCAAGGAGGTAATAAACGTAAGGCTGGCGAGTTTGTAGCTAACACCAATACACAAGGCAACAACCAACGACGCAAGGGTAGGCCACCTCCTCGGTCAGGTGGGTCAGGTCCCACCCTCGAGCAACTACTGAATGAACCTTGTCCAAGACACGGCACCCGGGAGAAGCCAGTTACCCATCTGTGGAAAGACTGTACGATCATGAAGGCATTTAAAAATTCCAACATGTTTGATGGTAGCCATGGACCTGGCAGCGGTTCAGGCGGAGGCGGCTTTCATGGCCCGGGCACCGACTAAGGTGGAGGCGGTTTTCACGGCCAGGGTCATCCGGGTAATCAAGGCGGTTATAATCAGCAGTCAGGCCAAGGTAATGATCAGCAACAGCAGCCGCAGTTCAGGTATCAGAGTAACCCAAAACAGTTGAACAGTGGGCAATACCACGTATTTACCACCAGTTTGTGCAAGAGGGACCAGAAACTTCATAAGAGGGCTGTAAATGCTGTTGAGCCGGTGATTCCACCTTATTTGAGATGGTCAGAACAGCCTATTGTGTGGAGTAGGGAAGATCACCCTCCCCGGTGTAGGATCGAAAGTATGTCTAGAGGGGGGTGATTAGACTACTTGACCAATTAAAAATCTATCCTTTTCCCAATTTTAGTCTTTGGCAGATTTTAGTTATCTTAGCACAAGTCAAGCAATCTTAACACAATTCAAGCAAGCATGCAAAGAGTCTATGAGCAGTGGAAAGTAAAGCATGCAACTTGCAAGAATGTAAAGGGAAGGGTTTGGAGAGTTCAAACGCAATTGGAGACACAGATGTTTTTGTCGTGGTTCCGATAGGTGGTGTTATCGTACATCCACGTTGATGGAGACTTCAACCCACGAAGGGTAACGGTGGCGCGAGTCCACGAAGGGTCCATGAAGAAGCAACCTTGTCTATCCCATCATGGCCATCGCCCACGAAGGACTTGCCTCACTAGCGCTAGATCTTCACGAAGTAGGCGATCTCCTTGCCCTTACAAACTCCTTGGTTCAACTCCATAATCTTTGTCAGAGGCTCCCAAGTGACACCTAGCCAATCTAGGAGACACCACTCTTCAAGAAGTAACAAATGGTGTGTTGATGATGAACTCCTTGCTCTTGTGCTTCAAATGATAGTCTCCCCAACACTCAACTCTCTCTCACAGGATATGGATTTGGTGGAAAGAAGATTTGAGTGGAAAGCAACTTGGGGAAGGCTAGAGATCAAGATTCATATGGTGGGAATGGAATATCTTGGCCTCAACACATGAGTAGGTCGTTCTCTCTCAGAAAATGTGTATTCGAAGTGTAGGTATGTTCTGATGGCTCTCTCCATGAATGAAGAGTGGGTGGAGGGGTATATATAGCCTCCACAAAAAAACTAACCGTTACACACAATTTACCAATCTCGGTGAGACCGAATTGAGAAACTCGGTCGGACCAATTTAGCAAACCTAGTGACCGTTAGGATTTTCGGTGGGACTGAGATGCAACTCGGTAGGACCGATATGGTTAGGGTTAGGGCATAACATAATCTCGGAGTGACCGATTACATAAACTTGGTGGGACCGATTTTGGTAATAAGCTAACCAGAGAGTTGGTCAGGTAAACTCGGTGGGACCGATCACTCGTTTCGGTGGGACCGAAATGTTACAAAAGGGAAACAGAGAGTTTACATTGCAATCACAGTGGGACCGATCGCTCATCTCGGTAGGACCAAAACGTTACGAAGGGAAACAGAGAGATTACAACCCCATCTCGGTGTGACCGAGATCCCTATCGGTGAGACCGATTTGCCTAGGGTTTGTGCCAGTGGCTATGACATCTGAACTCGGTGGCGCCGGATAGAAAGAATCGGTGGGGCCGAGTTTGACTTTTAGTTTAGGTCATATGTGGAAGTGGGACGGAAGTTGAGGGTTTTGGAGCATATCACTAAGCACTATGAAGCAAGAACCTCATCAAGCAACACCTCATCCCTCCTTGATAGTATTGGCTTTTCCTATAGACTCAATCTGATCTTGGATCACTAAAATATAAAATGTAGAGTCTTGAGCTTTGAGCTTGAGCCAATCTTTTTGTCCTTAGTATTTTGAGGGGTCCACTTTCCTCATCCATGCCATGCCATTCATTGAGCTTTTCCTGAAATATTAATCTTGGAATAGAATTAGCTCAATGAGCTATATGTTGTTAGAAATTACCAAAACCACCTAGGGATAGTTGCACTTTCAATCTCCCCCTTTTTGGTAATTGATGACAACATATAGATCAAAGCTTCGACAAATGATAATAAGAGTGAAAAACATTGTTGCTTTGAGAAGTATGTGAAAAGCAAGAGCTCCCCCTAAATTTGTGCATAGTTTATGATTTGCTTTGGACTGCAAATGCACAGAGAGTTAGGCTCATGGGTTACTCTTCCATGTCACATACATCTTGGTGGAGCGCTCAAAATGATAATAATTAAATACATGCACCCATCACCAAGCAAAGTGAATGATCATATAGGGATAAAATGATAATGTCATCCAACAAGCATTAATGTAGCATATGATCAAACACACATGATCAGCCAAGTATCACGCAGACAAAAAGTATCTCAAACAAGTAAAGCAAATAAAGTTCAACCACCAAAGCAAGAGAGAATGAAAAGCAACGCTCTCTCTCAAAGCCTATGATCTATACATTTTTCTCTCCCTTTGGCAACAGGTTACCAAAAAGTTCCTAGAAAATGCATAGCACTAAATCGTCTTTCAGGCTTGGTCTTCAGGTGGTGGTGTCCGGATAACTCCAAGAACGAAGGCTTTAGCCGATGTAGATGGAGCTGATGGAGTAGGTGCTGGAGCAGGTGGCACTGAAGCTGTAGCTGGTGCAGATGAAGTGGCTCTGGTGTCTAGAACAGGCACTGCAGCTGACCTCTGAGCTCTAGGCACTCTGGCAAATGCATCAGTGGTTGTCTTGCCCTTCCTCTCCTGCATATCATCCTGAAGTTGCTCCACAACAGACTGGATCTCAGTTACCTTCACATCCAAGTCATAGAACTTTTGCTCCACGATCCTTTCCAGGCTCTCCTGGTTTTGAGTCAGGGTGGCCAGCCCCTTCTCAATCCTCAGAGTGGAGGCAATCAAGTAGCCAAGCTGATCTTGCTTTCCCTTTAGAAGATACTGAGATGCTTCTTCAGTAGTTGGCATCCTTGCAGCCTTTTCAACCTTTGCCTTCTCCCTCTTTGCTTGAACGTGCACAGAAGATGGTTCATCCTCATTCATAACCACAATGATGTCCTCAAATTCTGGGTAGATGGGCAGGTGCTCCTTGTCCAGCAGATATGTGCTTGTGCCCATCTTGGAGTTAATCAACTCCTGAATCTATGGGGCATACCCACAACTCCTCTTCTGGTCAGCAGCTGTCCTCTTGATAGTTTCAACTATAAGACTCATGACCTTGAACTTCTGTGGAACATCAAAAATGTGTAGCAAGTTTATTGCATGGCCTCTGATCATCTTGTGATCTCCTGACTTTGGCAAGAGAGTGTGCCTGAGGATCCAGTTGATAGTTGGCAAGCCTGACAGAAGGTAATGTATAGATCCAAACTTGTGTGTCTCAAGAGCAGCATCTGGGATCTCCTTGTACATGTGTGCCATGGAGTTGTGATCCTTCTTCTTGTTGGCATAGACATCCAAGTCATCTTCAATCTCTTTTGGGGCATTGATCAACTTCGCCCATTCTGCAACTGTGGACTGGTACCTAGTACCTTCAGACATCCAGACAATCCTTCCATCTGGGTAGAAGTGAGTTGTGGAGTAGAACTTCATGATGAGCTCATCATTCCATTTTGTGAGCTTCTGAGCCACAAACTCATCAACTCCACAAGCCTTGAAACTGTCATACACACCTGGATAATGTTCATCATTCTCCCTGATGCACTCCTAGTTGACCCATCTCATGTCACACACTATGGGCTTCTTGTCAAGCAACACTGTCTCATAGAAATCCTGCTGTTCTTTGGTATGGAACCTGTAGTCCACAGCAGTTCTCCTTCTGGTGGCATATGGATCAAACTCTCTCCATAGCCTCAGACCTGAGTCCTTCCTGATCTTCATGTTCTCTGCAGCTGGATGAGCATCATTGTGATCTGGAATTTTTGGCTTCAACTTCCTCAAGACATGTGACTCATCATCTTCTTCTTCCATTTCAGCTTCAGGCACTGGGGCCTTGTTCTTCTCCACGGCAGGGATGTTCCTGGTGCTCCTCTTTGGTTTTGGCTTTGGAGCTGGAGTAGCAGCCTTAGGAGCAGTCTTAGGCTTAGATGGAACAGCCCCTGCCCTGATGGCATCACCCATAAGCTTCTGAGCTTTGGGTGCTGGTGCAGCATCTTCTTCCTCTTCCTCTTTAGAATCTCTCATGATTGAGGATCTCCCAAGCACTCTAGCAGTGGTCTTCTTGACCCTCTCTTTCCTCTTCTTCCCTTCCGTAGCACCCTCTTTGGGTTCAGATTCCAAAGGTACTTGAGTAGAGGCTCTGGCTTTAGACATTGGCTGTCTTCCTGCTGGCCTCTTGGTCTTCAGACCTGGCTTAGTTGCAGCAGCAGTGCTATATTCCTTCTTAACCAATTTCTTCTTGGAAGTGGCCTCATCCTCAACTGCCATATAGTCTTCATCCTCAGATTCAAAAGTTTTCTTCTTTCTGGCCCTGGTGGCAGCTTTGCGTAAGTTGCTTGGGGTGCTCCTGCTACCATCATCTGAGCTGCTAGAGGGACTAGTGCCCTCACTCAAGTGAACCTTCTCCTCTGACTTGTTCTGGCTGTCACTCTGATCAGACATATTGCAAACACTGACAGCAGACCCTGTGAATAGATATAGATGAGATAGAGTGGATGAGCATCACAAAATGCAGAGGTTTTTGCAAAAGAATGAGTCAAAAACTTAGTTTTAGTTTTCCACAGAAAGCATTTCGGATCAACCGATTTGTAAACTCAGTGATATCGAAGCAGCTGTTGGAACCTAAACTAGTGAACTCAGTCAGACCGAGTCACAGTTCGGTGGCACCGAGACAGCTAGGGTTTCACAAAGTCCTGAACTCGGTCACACCGATTTGCAATTCTCGGTCAGACCGAGAATCACATGTGCAATGTCCTGAGCCGAATCGGTGGTACCGAGTTCCACAACTCGGTGGGTCCGAGATGGTTTCGGCGGAAACCTAACCCTAAATTCTCAATTCATGACTAAACTACGGAGTGTTTTCGATGGATAGAATGATCTCAATCGTGGCAAGATACATGGTGAACACAATGTGCTAGGAATCAGATAAGGATAGCACAGTGATCAAGTTCATACCCTAGTTCGGCGATGAACTCGCTACGGCGGCAACGGCGGGGATGATTCCCGTTGACGGCGGCGGAGACCAGCGACAGGAGGCGGCTGGCGATGAGGAGGACAATCCAGAGACCCTGGAGGCAGAGCGGGCTAAGCGCGGGCGAAAGGGTTCGGAGAAAATTTCCAAAAAATTTCCCATGGGTATATATAGCCCGACCCTGTCGGTGTGACTGAGTGGAACAACTCGGTGGCACCGAGATGCATAACTGCAAGCAGTTACTGCAACTCAGTGTGACCGAAAAGTTCAAATCAGTTGCACCGAGATTGAAAACCTAGATCGACTTGGTGATCTCGGTATGACCGAAATGGGTGAATCGGTCAGACCGAAACTCACAAAGAAGTTTTGGAAGTTTAAGTCTATGACGAATCGGCGACTCCGAGTGCTCCTCACACAGAGTGGTTCGAATCTGACTTGATCAAATTTTGTGATGCAGCATGAATAGAGTTTGAGATGAGAAAAGCATAGATAGCTAGAGAAGGTTCTTAGGCATTCTTGTCCATCCACTTGGCCAAAAGAAAATGAAACCAAACAATCAAAACAACAAGTGGATGTCCTCGAATGAGTAAATTATGCAACCAACATGCTCACACAATAAAATGGCAATTGAAATATGTGGCAAAGCATGCACAAACAATTCTAGCATCTATTAAGCAATTGGCGATGACTAGGTCATCTATATATGAGTATATTGACTTAGGAGTCAAATGAGAACATTTGATCATAGGTCATACTCATCTTTTAAGCACAAGTGGGGTTACCACTTTTACATAAAGCGTTGTTGTGTTCACACCATTAGAGTTGCTTTAACTCAATTGTTAGAGTAAAGCTCCCCCTAGATGTGAGATCCCCCCTAAGAGGGATGAACTAACCTTGGGTTTTGTCGATGATAACTTCATGTAGATGTTGAAGATGTGGATACTCAATGTTGATGTAGATCATTTGGAGCTATCCTTTGGAGTGAGTTGCACTTTCAATACCTACACGGGTTAGTCCCTCAAGGAACAAAGAAGGATATCCATAGACATAGAGTGATGCACACACAAGATGATGTCTATGAAAGCTTTTAGGTTACCTTGTCCCTTGTCTTACCAACAAGAGGGTTTGTGACTCCTTGAACTAGTGCAAGATGTGGAAGTTGATTGCACTTGTTCTTGCCAAAATGATAAGAGTGAAATATGTTGGCGGAGTCACCCTCAAGAACTCTCTAGTTCTTCTTCTTCGGGATCCACACCATCTTGATGGGAATCCTCGGAGTTGTAGTTGTAGTTGATGAAGTGGAACTTGATGTAGTCTTGGGAACCTACTTGACCAAGGCCTTAGGAGCTTCTTCAAATGCATCAATTTCCTCTTGAAGCTTGTCCTTGCCTTTTTTGCTTGTGGTCTTATGGTGGAAGATCATCTTGAGCTTGTGTCCCTTTTGAAAGAAGTTGGATCATACTTCTCTTGTTGAGGAACAAACTTCGTCTTGGGGTATTGATCTTCTTCCCACTCAACTCCATTGGCATTGAACGTTCGTTCAAAACCAACACCTTGATTCTTCCGGTGCCTTCCTTGCTTGCGTACAATTTCCTCGAATTGCTTACTCCCGGCAAGGCTCTTGTAAACACCTTTCTCTATAATTCCCTTCAATAAGCTATTTTCTTGCTCAAGTGTAACTTGGCTAAGAGAATCGTTAGTGGAATCAAGAGAACTACTAGAAGCAACAACATTGGATTTAGCATGATTATTGTTACTACTAGACGAAGAATCTTTCTTGTTCTTATTATTAGACTTGATTTGAGGCATGTAAGTGGATAAGAGTAAATGCTTGGCAATGTAAGAAGAACTTTTCTTGCGAAGATCATCATTGATTGCCTTTAAGAACTCATGCTCTTGCTCAAGGTTGAGCTTTTCAAAACGTAATTTCTCATGAGTTCTTAAAAGTTCTCGATGATCTCCTAAGATAGTTTCATGAGATAACTTAAGAGTGTTTAGTTCTTTAGTTAGAGACTCAATCTTCTCCTTATCATTGTCATTCGTTTCATCATAGTATTCATCACTATAGTTGTCAACAAGTAAATCATCATCACCTAACAAGTCATCTTCATCACTATTGAAATCAACATACTCGGGGTGTGATACCTTTGGACCTTTGGCCATGAAGCATCTTCCAATTCCTTCATTTGGTGAATCAAATATGTCGTAGGAGTTGGTTGACACAAGTTCTAGACCGGCAACACCTTCATCTTGAGTATATTCAGAGTCGGAGTGATAGCTTCTCTCGGAGTCATTGTCGGAGTCGGCGCCGGATACCCATTCACCAACATGAGCTTGATGTCTTCGTTTTGTGTGCTCCTTGATGACTTGTCCTTCCTTTCCGAATCCTTGCTTCTCCGAGAGGGTCTTCGTTCATATCGATCATCCCTACTCCTTCTCTCCCTTGATGGTGATTCTTCTCTTCTACTTCTTCTTTTGGGAGAATCTTCTCTTCTCTTGTGGGGAGCCGTACACTCATTGGAGTAGTGTCCGGGTCTTCCACAATTGTAGCAGTTTCGCTCTCGACTAGAAGATCTTTTATCATTGTAGGACCTTGACTTGGAACTTCTCTCTTTGCTTCTATTCTTGTAGAACTTGTTGAAGTTCTTCATCATTAAGCTCAATTCTTCATTGAAAGTTTGTTTCTCACTTGATGATGTGGGGGGTTCACATGAGGCTTTGTAAGCACCACTTGACTTGTTATGGAGCTCCTCCTTATCCTTGAGTGACATCTCATGAGCAACAATTCTTCCAATGACTTCTGTTGGCTTGAGATCTTTGTAATTTGGCATCATTTGGATCAATGTACATACAGTATCGTATTTTCCATCCAAGGCTCTTAGGATCTTATTGATGATGAATTTGTCGGTCATCTCTTCACTTCCTAAGCCGGCAATCTCATTTGTGATAAGAGCAAGCCTAGAGTATATCTCAGCGACACCTTCACCATCCTTCATTTTGAACTTGTCAAGTTGACTTTGAAGCACATCCAACTTGGATTCCTTGACGGAGTCGGTACCTTCGTGCATATCAATCAAAGTATCCCAAATTTCCATTGCATTCTCAAGACGGCTGATTTTGTTGAATTCTTCAGGGCACAATCTGTTGAAGAGGATATCACAAGCTTGAGCATTGTATTGTAGCATCTTCAACTCATCCGCGGTAGCTTCACGATTCGGTTCTCTCCCATCAAAGAATTCACCTTGCAAGCCAACACACACAATAGCCCAAACGGCGGGGTTATGTCCAAGAATATGCATTTTCATCTTATGCTTCCAACTAGCAAAATTAGTACCATCAAAGTAAGGACCTCTACGGTGGTAATTTCCCTCGCTAGACGCCACACTCTCCTAGGTTGTGAAACCAAGGCTATGACCACCAAAAGCTATGGAAATCAAAGCAAATGGATACCAAAGCTCTGATACCAGTTGTAGGATCGAAAGTATGTCTAGAGGGGGGTGATTAGACTACTTGACTAATTAAAAATCTATCCTTTTCCCAATTTTAGTCTTTGGAAGATTTTAGCTATCTTAGCACAAGTCAAGCAATCTTAACACAATTCAAGCAAGCATGCAAAGAGTCTATGAGAAGTGGAAAGTAAAGCATGCAACTTGCAAGAATGTAAAGGGAAGGGTTTGGAGAGTTCAAACGCAATTGGAGACACAGATGTTTTTGTCATGGTTCCGATAGGTGGTGCTATCGTACATCCACGTTGATGGAGACTTCAACCCACAGAGGGTAATAGTTGCGCGAGTCCACGGAGGGCTCCACCCACGAAGGGTCCATGAAGAAGCAACCTTGTTTATCCCATCATGGCCATCGCCCACGAAGTACTTGCCTCACTAGCGGTAGATCTTCACGAAGTAGGCGATCTCCTTGCCCTTACAAACTCCTTGGTTCAACTCCACAATCTTTGTCGGAGGCTCCCAAGTGACACCTAGCCAATCTAGGAGACACCACTCTCCAAGAAGTAACAAATGGTGTGTTGATGATGAACTCCTTGCTCTTGTGCTTCAAATGATAGTCTCCCCAACATTCAACTCTCTCTCACAGGATATGGATTTGGTGGAAAGAAGATTTGAGTGGAAAGCAACTTGGGGAAGGCTGGAGATCAAGATTCATATGGTGGGAATGGAATATCTTGGCCTCAACACATGAGTAGGTTGTTCTCTCTCAGAAAATGTGTATTGGAAGTGTAGGTATGTTCTGATGGCTCTCTCCACGAATGAAGAGTGGGTGGAGTGGTATATATAGCCTCCACACAAAAACTAACCGTTACACACAATTTACCAAACTCGGTGAGACAGAATTGAGAAACTCGATCGGACCGATTTAGCAAACCTAGTGACCGTTAGGATTTTCGGTGGGACTGAGATGCAACTCGGTAGGACCGATATGGTTAGGGTTAGGGCATAATGTAATCTTGGTGTGACCGATTACACAAACTCGGTGGGACCGATTTTGGTAATAAGCTAACCAGAGAGTTGGTCAGGTAAACTCGGTGGGACCGATCGCTCATTTTGGTGGGACCGAAATGTTACAAAAGGGAAATAGAGAGTTTACATTGCAATCTCGGTGGGACCGATCGCTCATCTCGGTAGGACTGAAATGTTACGAAGGGAAACAGAGAGATTACAACCCCATCTCGGTGTGACCAAGATCCCTATCGGTGAGACCGATTTGCCTAGGGTTTGTGCCAGTGGCTATGACATCTGAACTCGGTGGCGCCAGATAGAAAGAATCGGTGGGGCCGAGTTTGACTTTTAGTTTAGGTCATATGTGGAAGTGGGAAGGAAGTTGAGGGTTTTGGAGCATATCACTAAGCACTATGAAGCAAGAACCTCATCAAGCAACACCTCATCCCTCCTTGATAGTATTGGCTTTTCCTATAGACTCAATGTGATCTTGGATCACTAAAATATAAAATGTAGAGTCTTGAGCTTTGAGCTTGAGCCAATCTTTTTGTCCTTAGTATTTTAAGGGGTCCACTTTCCTCATCCATGCCATGCCATTCATTGAGCTTTTCCTGAAATATTAATCTTGGAATAGCATTAGCTTAATGAGCTATATGTTGTTGGAATTACCAAACCACCTAGGGATAGTTGCACTTTCACCCGGGTTGATAATCCAGGTCACTTGGCTTTGGTACTGGCGCCTCAGGTTGGTGGATATAAGTTTACTAAGGTGGTCATGGACGGAGGCAGTAGCATCAAAATCCTCTATTATGAGACGTTTCATCGCATGGGATTGACTGACAAGAGTCTTAAACAATCCAACACTATTTTTCATGGTGTTTTGCCTGGTAAGTCGGCATACCCAGTTGGTAAGATTGAACTGGAAGTAGCCTTTGGGGATGAATATGATTCCAGGGCTGAGAAGTTAACTTTTGAGGTGGTTAAGATCAAAAGCCCATATCATGCTCTGTTTGGACGGCCAGCTTATGCCAGGTTCATGGCTCGGCCATGTTATGTATATCTGCAGCTCAAGATGCCGGGTTCTAAAGGCACCATCACAGTACATGGAAGCCGGAAAATAGCCCTGGAGTGTGAAGAAGGTGATGCTGTGTATGCTGAGTCTGTTTGTGCAACAGAGGAATTAAAGTTTTATAAAGATAATGTTGACCCGGCAGACATGACATCTTTGAAGAAGCCAACCACGGAACATGACTCGATGTTAAAAGTCAAGTCAGTTGATGACACTAAAACGGTTGATTTTGTGCCTGGCGACTCATCCAAACAGTTCATTATTAGTGCCAACTTGGATCCGAAATAGGAAAGCGCGCTTGTCGAGTTCATTCGTGAGAACCGGGACATCTTTGCATGGAAGCCTTCTGACATGCCGGGTGTCCCGAGAGAACTCGCTGAGCACACTCTCAATATTGATCCGAGATTTAAGCCGGTCAGACAGTTTCTTCGATGATTTAATGAGGAAAAGTGCAAGGCGATTGGAGAAGAGGTGGCCCAGCTCTTGGCGGCCGGGTTCATTGTTGAAGTTTTTCACCCGGAGTGGTTGGCTAACCCAGTGCTTGTGCTAAAAAAGAACGGCACCTGGCGTATGTGTGTGGATTACACCGACTTAAACAAAGCTTGTCCGGCTGACCCTTTTGATCTCCCTCATATTGATCAGATCATTGATGCTACAGCGGGTTGCGAGCGTTTGATTTTTTTGGATGCATATTCGGGTTATCATCAGATCAAGATGGCAGTTAAGGACCAGGAGAATACAGCTTTCATCACTCCGTTTGGAGCCTTCTGCTATGTGTCTATGACTTTTGGGCTGAAAAGTGCCCACGCGACTTATCAACGATGTGTGCAGAATTGTCTTCACAGTCAGATTGGGCGTAATGTTCATGCTTATGTGGATGACATAGTGGAGAAATCCAGAGAGAAGGAAACCTTGGTAACTGATCTGAAGGAGACCTTTGATAACCTCTGGGTCTACAAGATGATGCTTAACCCGGTCAAATGTGTTTTTGGAGTTCCAGCTGGCAAACTCTTGGGTTTTTTGGTGTCTAATAGAGGTATTGAGGCTAACCCGGAGAAAATTAAGGCAATTACATCTCTGGCCAAACCGGTGTGCATCAATGATGTTCAGCGGTTGGCGGGTCGCGTCGCGACCTTAAGCCGGTTTATAAGCCGGTTAGGGGAGAAGGCGATGCCTTTGTATCAAATGATGAAAAAGGCGGATGACTTTGTCTGGAGTGACGCTGCTAACTCTGTTTTTGAGGATCTGAAGAAACAGCTCGTTGAGCCGCCGGTTCTTGCTGCTCCGGTTGAGAAAGAGTCGTTGTTGTTGTATGTGGCTGCTAACTCATGTGTTGTCAGTGTAGCAGTTGTTGTGGAGCGCAAGGAGGCTGGCAAGGAACATCCGGTCCAACAGCTGGTTTACTATGTCAGTGAGGTGTTCATTGAATCTAAACAAAGATATCCACCTTGGCAGAAGCTCGTTTATGGGGTGTTCATGGCAAGCCGGAAGCTCAAACATTACTTTCAGGGTCACCCAACCACTATGGTTAGCTCTGCTCCTCTTTTATTCAAAACAGAGAAGCCACAGGACGAGTCACCAAGTGGGCTATTGAACTTGGGTCTCATGGTTTGAAGTATGTGCCGCGTACTGCGATCAAATCTCAAGCGCTGGTTGACTTCATTAATGTCTGGACAGAGTTGGAGATGCCAGAGGAGAAACCAGACAACACATATTGGACAATTCACTTTGATGGGTCCAGACAGTTGGAAGGCTTGGGGGCTGGAGTTGTTTTAACTTCTCCTCGAGGTGACAAGTTTTGTTATGTGTTACGATTGATGTTTCCTTGTACTAACAACGCAGCAGAATATGAAGCCTTGCTCCATGGTCTTCAAATGGATAAAGAGATGAGTCTGAGCTGGGTATGGTGCCTTGGTGATTCAGATTTGGTGGCTCAACAGGTGTCAGGCAAATGGGATTCCAAGGATCCTATCATGGCGGCTTACCGCTGCGAGGTCGACGCTGTTGTAGGGCATTTTAAGGGTTATCAAGTGGAACAAATTGACCGCATAAAGAACGAAGCAGCCGATGCCTTAAGCCGGTTGGGATCTCGGCGTAAGCCGGTGCCACCTAACACCTTTTTAGATGTTTTACATAACCCGTCTGTTAAATTGCCTACAAAGGAAGATTTGGCCATTTCTGACCCGGAGGCACAGTTGGTAGCGGCTCTTGATGTCATTCCGGATTGGACAGTACCGTTCATGGCTTACATGACCTGGAGCGAGTTGCCATAGGACGAGACCCTGGCCCGACAGATAACCCGGCGGTCCAAATCAATGGCGATTTCTGACGGAGAATTATATCATCGCAGCGTCACTGGAGCGTTTCAACGTTGTGTTTCCCCTGAAGAAGGTCAAGAGATACTTCGTGAGATACATGAAGGGGATTGTGGTCATCACGCCGGGTCAAAGTCTCTTGTGGACAAAGCTTTTCGTCATGCTTTTTACTGGCTAATGGCTCACGCTGATGCGGAGGATCTGGTTAGTAAGTGTGATGGATGTCAAAAATTTGCACGACAAGCGCATGTGCCGGCTCAAGAGTTGTGGATGATTCCAATCACTTGGCCGTTTGCAGTTTGGGGGCTTGACATGGTGGGACCTTTCAAAAGGTCCAAAGATAAAAAGACGCATCTTTTAGTGGCAGTTGACAAATTCACAAAATGGGTTGAGGCAGAGCCAGTGAGCAAGTGTGATGCAGCCACGTCGGTTCAGTTCATGAAAAAGGTGATATTTCGCTTTGGTTTTCCACACAGCATTATCACTGATAATGGCACTAATTTGTCCCAAGGTGCTATGGAGGAGTTTTGTCAATGAGAGCATATCCGGCTTGATGTTTCTTCAGTAGCTCACCCTCAATCCAATGGTCAAGCTGAGAGAGCAAATCAAGAAATCTTAAAAGGTCTCAAGCCCCGGCTTATGGTTCCTTTACAAAGGACGCCGGGTTGTTGGGTAGAGGAATTACCCTCGGTGATGTGGAGTATCAACACCACTCCTAATAGATCTATAGGTTATACACCTTTCTTCATGGTTTATGGAGCAGAAGCAGTGTTGCCTTCACCTCGCGTGGCGGCTTACGTTGAAGCTGATAATGAACAAGCCCGACAGGATGCGCTTGACCTGTTAGATGAGGAGAGAGACTTGGCGGCGGCTCGATCAACAATTTATCAACAGGACCTGCGTTGTTATCACAGTCGCCGGGTTAAGTCCGGGACCTTTCAAGAAGGTGACCTGGTGCTCCGGCTCATCCAGGATCTGTCTGATGCACACAAACTATCCCCGCCTTGGGAAGTACCCTTTGTGGTCAGCAAGAATTTAAACAACGGGTCATATTACCTCATTGACATTCGAGGGCACAAAGGCTCATGTAAGTCGGAGGAGGAGACCCGCTGGCCGTGGAACATTGCTCAGCTTCGGCCATACTACACCTGAGCTACTGGCTCTCGCCATGTACATACTTTGTCGTTGTATATATTATGATAAGTAATAAAGCAGGGCCTCTATCTTTTTCCTCTTCAAAGATCATATATCTTTATTATTTTCATTATTTAAATGACTATTAAGGAGCTGATCGTATTCGAATCTAGCTGTAAACCTCAGGATCACTTGGGGGCTTCCTGTTCAAACATAGGTCGTATTCGAACCAAAGAGAACATAGTTGTCGTAACCCTCTTGATCGGCTCAAAGCCAAACTCACTAGGGGGCTTCTTGATCGTATCTGAATCATAGCTTAACCCCTTTTGGGTCCAACTTGGATCGTATTCGAATCAGGGTCGTTTTTTTACCTCTCAAGGTCATTTGGGGGCTTCCTATTCAAACATAGGTCGTATTCGAACCAAAGATACCATAGCTGTCGGTACCCTCTTGATCGGCACAACGCCAAAGCCACTGGGGGATATATGATCGTATTTGAATCTTAGCTTAACACCTTTGGTCCGGTTTACTAATCGTATTCGAATCAGAAACCCCCAAATTTATGTTGTCTGAAATCTGCTATTTTGTCTTACTGGTTTTTTATTGTCTCACATCTATCAGTATGGTTTTTATTTAAGCCGGTTTGAATATTTGACAATAAGCCGCCAAAGCATAACAGTCATCAGACATATGGAAGTATTGACTTCTACGATAGATTTTGTTATCAACCTCATCATCCGGGTCATAAAAACCGGCGGCCCAGAACACAGGTATGACTGTTGTTCACGGACGGGTTTTCGTGTGTCTCTTCATTAAACACAGGGTTTTTAGCCTTGTTTATCTTTCCTACTATTATAATTTCATATACCGGGTGTTTTGACCCATCCGGTGCTAAACCGCCAGGCCAGTTCTTTCACTTTTTGCAGGAGCAAATTTAAAACACTTCAGATGTAATCATCGATGTGCTGCATATTTATATTGACATCATTGGCAAAGAGTCGTATGCAACGTTTTATGCACGATGGCATAGGCAAAACATGCAGTTTTTAAGCTAAACTATTACAAGGCTTTGAGAGCCCACAAGATGGTTATAACTCTCCCCTCACCGGTTCACCTCCTTCTACTGACTGAAAGCTAGGATTGGACCGGTCAAAGCCGTTCAGAGCGATGAACTCTGCTTCATCATCAATCAGGTCGGCCGGGTCAACTTCCGGAGCGAAGGTGTGTTGGCGAACCGGCGGGATAAGATTTGTCACCTTATAAGAGGGAGTCACCATCTTCTTATTCTCCAAATCAAAACCCGGCTGATATTTATCAATGTTGGTCTCCTCTCCAAGAATGGTAGCTTGAGGTCGAACTCCCCTCACACAGGCAATGAAGTCATCTTGCTCAAATGGAGTCCCGTCTTCCTTCACGGTAGGGTACCCCTTAGCCACATCCACCGGGTCTAGATCTGGTACCTAGGCTTTGGAGCGGCTCAGGGAAGTCACGGCTCTAGCTCTGGCACAGGATCGTTTGACCTCTTGGAACCTGGTGGGTAAGATTGATAACTTCTTCAAGACATCGCTCAACCGATTGGGTCCTTGGTTGGCAGGGGAGATGGTGGCAAGTGCTCGTTGAGCGCCAGTATACAATTGCTCCACCAAGGTATAAACCGCCTTCAACTTCGTCACACTATCTTGGTTCAGGTTTCTACTTCGTGGACCTGCGAGTGTTTTTAGCAAAGGTTCAGCGAGCGGCTTATATTCCTAGCCACAATAAAGTATAAATGCTTAATACAGATGACTTACCAAAGATGGCGGAGACCATTTGAGACACCCAGTTCTTTAAACCGGTGAGCTCCGTGGTAACCTCCTCAAGAGCTGCCTCGGCTGTTTTAGCACGTTGTATCAGCAGCGTCTTTTCTTCAGCCCAGGATTTCTTCTTTGCAGTCAAGCTGGTCTTCAATTTTTCTGTCTTAGAAAGACTCAATTGGAGTTTAGAATCAACAGTCTTGATTGCTGCCTCTTGATCTGCTAGCCGGGTGTTTGCATCAGTTAATTGGGAGCCCAATTCAGATAGGGTGTTCTACAAAACATACACAGGTGTGTCAAGGCTTAACTTAAAAGTTATAAGGGTTCAAGTCTCAAGTACTTTGCACCACAATACCACTTGACACTTGGGGGCTAATGTCTGCCAAAGCAATTTTTATGACTCTTATATGTTCAAGTCCCAAGTGTTTTACAAAGTAACAGCACTTGGCACTTGGGGGCTAATGCATTAAGAAAGTTTTTTCAAGGTTAAGCCGGATTACAATACTTGTTGAGACTCGTAAAAGACAGTTATGAAGTTAAGTACCGGTTCATTTATGATAAATTGAGTCGGCCCTTGGGGACTACAGGTGAAGTTTACGCTACTTTCGAAAAGCTTAAGAGGCAAAGTATCAACCTATATCATAAAGTCTACAGATCATTCAGGTTCATCATCTGAAGACTTGGGGGCTGGCAAAGTATAAGTGAACCGGAGAACATACCTCATATTTTAGCTGCAATTGCTTGGCCATCTCAATTTCCGACTCACGGCTGGAATGAACATGACTGAGATAGCCGGACAGTATGTCACTAGCATTCAGATGAGTGTAGTGAGAGATATCAAAACGCACTTTCTGCTTCTCCAAGGCTTCTTGCTTAGTAGTGTGCCGACCTAAAACAGTGGGGGTCCCCAGTTCAACAAATCGCCTACCAGTAATCAACACGTCAGTATCAGAAGTTGTTGGCGGGTTAGCTGAACTAGATGGTTCAGTGATAGTCGGATTAAGGGTGATCTCATCGGCTGACAACTCAGGAGGATCTAATTGAATATGAACAGGCGGGTCTTCGGGTGCTTTAGTTTCAGAGGGAGGAGTTGTCATGACCGGTTCAGGTGCAGGAACCTTCGGGTCTTCTGACGGCTTAATCACCTTGGCCTTCTTGGATTTGGCTTGGCCTCTAAGAAAAGTTTTATGAGACTGTTAGTGTAAGGATGCAGTTTTTAAAGATACAGAGGAAAGCTGATTTTTCCTTACCCGGAGCAGTTTTGAAAGCCGGAAACTGAGCCTGAGATGAGTCGCCAGAAGAGCGAGAAACCTCCTGTAAAAGGTAAAATAAAGTCAGTGAGGCAAGGGAATAGATTCATTAACGAAAGCAAAAGATGAAGATGAAAGAAACCTCATTCTGGCGTTTTCGAGGAGTTTGTTGTAAAATGGAAGGCGGTTCATTGTCGTCATTATTCCGGGCCTGACGGCGGCTCTCATGTTGCTGTTTTTTCAAAAGAAAATGAGGGTCCAAATAAGCCAAAGGGTGCGAAAACCTTACTTTCCGGGTTACCAGTCGAAGTTTCTGTCTTGGCAAATGGGCTGAGTCGGAGGAAATATTTACCTCTTCTTCTACGGCCTGGTTGGCCCTCGTGTCATCCTGGCAATAGTCAGTGTCAATAAGGTTATTAAAAAAACTGGCCAAGGGAGTCAAGGGCTACCTCTAACTCAGTATCATCATCAAGCTTTAACAGGTCCAAAGCAGTGCTCCTTTTCTTCTTGGACCTCCGGGTCATCTTCCTGGCGGTTATGGCGGCGGCTCTAGCCTTCTTGGCAGCTTCATGGTCATACTTGGCCTTCCAGAAGTCGGATTTGGCCTGTAAACAAATAAACAGGATAAAAGGTCATGCAAGTATTTAAAACTACTGAGGAAAACACAAAAAGAGAAAGAGGTCAGGGGTTTTTCACCTCTGGTGCCGGGTTAAGTTTGTAGAAGGGGTTTAACCCAACCTTACTACAGTCCTCATATTTACCGTTCACAAGGATGGTTGACATTGCAACAATGTCTTCTTCAGTTAGTTGTGCAGAGCTGTGACGCGGAGAGTCATTTGGGCCTTCGCCATACTCATACATCAATTTGGATCGGCGGCTTAGAGGGATGACCCGCCACGAGATCCAACAACGGATCAAGTCAACTCCGGTTAAGCCATTCCCCAATAAGGCATTAATCCTTTTAATAGATGGAATAAGCTTCTTGCGTTCAGCAGCAGTAAGTTTGCTAGGCAGCACAAACTTAGAATCCAGACGCTCCGCGTGATAACCCGGCAGTGGTTTTTCATTGGCTGGAGACGTATTTTGGCAATAGAACCAGGTCTGATTCCAATCTTTGGGATGACTCGGTAAGACTATTAAGGGAAAGACGGCGCCCTGTCGGCGCTGAATTGAGATTCCACCGAGTTCCAAGCTAGGGCCATTGGTACACTCATCCTGGCGGTTCAGATAAAAGTACTCTCTGAAGAGTTCCATAGTCGGCTCTTCTTGAAGATACACCTCACAGAGAACTTGAAAATTGCAGATGTTGGAGATGGAATTGGGTCCAAGATCTTGAGGGTGAAGTTTGAAAAAAAATGAAGAACGTCTCTGAAGAACTTTGAGCCGGGTGGTGAAAAACCCCGATTCATGTGGTCAGTGAAGACAATAACTTCACCGTCTTTGGGATTAGGCCGTTCCTCGTCCGGGTCAGGAGCACGATAAGACATAATATTGTTCTCTCGCAAAAATCCAATGGTGATAAACTCTTTCAAATTATCCTCAGTTACTATGGAGGGGACCCAGTTGCAGACTGTCGGTGCTTTTGACGGCATGATGAAAAAGGGGAAGCTGAAAAGAAAGTAATTTGTTGGTTCAATTTATTTGATGAAGTTACAGGTTCATGATCATGATACAGATGAATCATGGAAGCTTAAAGAAGGGCTAATGACATATAAAGGAAAGCCGGAGTCATAAGCCACCATGACTAAAGATATTCAAAGGATGCTAGAAACAGAAAATAGCTAAGTGTTGGCACAAACAAGTTTACCAAGCTATCATTATTATTTTGGATCAAATGGCCGTTCTGAAAACAAAATATTCTAGACCTAAAAATCTAGTACAGATGAGTTCGTGAGTTATAATGAGGCATCTGTACAGGAAAAAGGGATCTACTGGTATCAAAAATGGACACAAAACAACTATCGCACGAGTTATGTGTTCCTTTTTGGATCAGAAGAGGCTGCATAGGAAGAACTACAAGAATATCCGTGATGAACAGTGAAGAACACCGATGAACTCGCAACCCTAATACAGATCTAAGTGCATGGAAAAGAAGGAACTTACGAAGTGCAGATCTACTGCAAAGAGTCGCCGCGGTTCTCTGGACGAGCTCAGGGTGATGCAGCGGCCGATGTTGAGGGCAACGGTGAGTGCTACGGCAGCGGCGGAGCTCGAGAAGCACAGAGGTAGCGAGAATATGGAAGGAAGAAGAAGAAAGAAGAAGGACCGGCTAAGCCTATTTATAAGGGGATAAGTGAACAGGCAGGCGCGAAAATTGAGGAAGACCGAAATAATGATTATCCAGCTAAACGGACGCCTCGATTCTCGGAAGATATTAAAAGATAAAAGATCCGTTGAAGATGACGTCATAGCAGGCTTCCATGTTTTCAGAAGATGACGTCATGGCGAGTTACAGAGTTTTTTCAGACAAAGGAAGATGGATTTCGTCTAAGTGTTGAAGATTGACAAAGAACAAAGTTCAAGTCAACCTGGGGCCTAATGTTGGGGATATAGCTACCAGGTATGACCCGCCCAGGAGGGGGCGGGTCAACCCCAATGGCGGGTTACAAAAGAAGCCCAGTAATATTAAAGGTGATAGTTTATTAAGACTTGTAGAAGGCCTAAGCCCAGAGGCGGCTTAAGGACCAATATTGTAAATCACCATATGTAAAGAAAGACTTGTAAAGAAAGGCATATAAAAGAAGTCACCGAGCCGGACACGTTTTATGAGCCGGCCGGGACTCTGTAGGCCACCAGGCATCAACCCGTGTATATAAGGGGACGACCCGGCGGCGGCTTAGGAGAGAAGACAACAACTCGAAGCCAGGCAAAGCGGATTCGCTCCCTGGTCCTCGAAACCCCAGCAATTCCATCACAACTAGACGTAGGCTTTTACCTTCATCGTAAGGGGCCGAACTAGTATAAACCTCTCGTGTCCTTTCTCCCGATTAACCCCTTTAAGATTCCTAGTTGCGATGGACCTACGACTAAGTCCTTTTTCTAGGACATCTGCCGTGACAATTCCACAATAGTACCAGAGGGGTGCCTCGAGGGGGACACAACCCACCTGGGCGCACCTGGGGGCCCAGGCGCGCCCTGGTGGGTTGTGCCCACCTCGGTGGCCTCCCGCACCGCCTCTTCACCCTATAAATTCCCAAATATTCCAGAAACCCTAGGCGAGTCGCTAGATCAGAAGTTTCGCCGTCGCAAGCCTCTGTAGCCACGAAAAACCAATCTAGACCCCGTTCTGGCACCCTGCCGAAGGGGGAAATCATCACTGATGGCCATCTTCATCATCCCGGCGGCCACCATGATGAGGAGGGAGTAGTCCACCCTCGGGGCTGAGGGTTTGTACCACTAGCTATGTGTTTAATATCTCTATCTTGTGTTCTTGAGATGGCATGATCTTGATGTATCACGGGCTTTATTAATATAGTCAGATCATATGGTGTTTACCCCTCTCTATCTTGTTGTGAATTGAGTTTTCCCTTTGAGATTTCGTTTTATCGGATTGTATACTTTTACGGATTTGAGAACACTTGATGTATGTCCTGCTTTCAATACCGGTGGTGACAATGGGGTATCATATTGATTCACTTGATATGTGTTTTCAACTCAACTCACGGATTCCCGAGGTGGCATTGGGGTAATCTATGCATAGGGGTTGATGCACATTCTCGTCTTTGTTTTCCCGGTAGAAATCTTGGGGCACTCTTTGAAGTTCTTTGTGTTCGATTGAGTATTATGAATCTGAAATTGTTTGATGCATATCGCATAATCAACTCACGGATACTCGCGGTGACATTAGATTTGGTTGATGTGCATCATATGGTGTTATTTTAGTATGAACTCTTGCTTAGATCGATCGAAAAGAATAGCTTGGTGTTATTTTAGTACGAACTCTAGGATAGATTGATCGGAAAGAATAGCTTTCAGGTGGTTTCTTACCCTACAAACAATTTCTTCTTATGTTCTCCGCTAGATAGGAACTTTGGAGTGATTCTTCATTGCACGTTTAGGGATGGCTATATGATCCAATTATATTAGCATTGTGGAGAGATTGCACCAGCGAAAGTACGGACCCTAGTCCTCATTTCCAAGCATTGCAATACCATTTGTGCTCCATTTTATCAATTACTACATTGTTAAATTTTTTATTGTTCCTATTACAAAAATCAATATGTACTATCATTACTACGCTTTTATTACCATCCCTTTGCCGAACTAGTGCACCTATACAAATTACCATTGTATTTGGTGTGTTGGGGACACAAGAGACTTTTTGTTATTTGGTTGCAGGGCTGTTTGAGAGAGACCATCTTCATCCTACGCCTCCCATGGACTGATAAACCTTAGGTCATCCACTTGAGGGAAAATTGCTACTGTTCTACAAAACTCTACGCTTGGAGGCCCAACACGAGTCTACAAGAACAAGTTGTGTAGTAGACATCACATGCCAACCCACTGAAGGCCCGCCTCTGCCATCAACCTCCTCAACGAGGAAAGCTAGTAGGCTCCATGGCCCATCAAGGTCCAGGGCGTCCCCGGCAACGCGATGGATGATGCCGTGTTGCGCATCATCGCCAGGGTTGAGTAGACCCTTGGCGCATGGTGCTTAAGCGCCGCAGATCAAGATAGGCATGTCAACATCAAGAGGCTACAACTGGCCGCATGTAACACCCACAATGCGGCTATATCTCCCACGTGTCGGGGCACGACTTAGAGGCATAGCCGCGAGGTAGGCTTGTCACAAGAGGGGTAATCTTTACACATCCCATGTACTGAATAAGGGATAAAGAGTCGGCTTACAATCGCCACTTCACACAATACATAAATAGTTCATACATCATCCAAAGTACAATCAAAGGTCCGACTACGAAACCAAAATAAAGAAAGACAACCCCAAATACTAGATCCCCGATCGCCCCAACTGGGCTCCACTACTAATCATTAGGAAAAGAAATATAACAGCGACCCAAGTCTTCATCGAATTCCCACTTGAGTTCCGTAGCATCGCCTGCACTGGTATCGTCGGCACCTGCAACTGTTTGGAAGTATCCATGAGTCACTAGGACTCAGCAATCTCACACCCGCGAGATCAAGACTATTTAAGCTTATGGGTAGGAAAGGGTAGTGAGGTGGAGCTGCAGCGAGCACTAAGCATGTATGGCGGCTAACATACGCAAATAAGAGCGAGAAGAGAAGCAACACATAGTCGAAAAGCTATAAGTGATCAAGAAGTGATCCTGAAGCTACTTACGTTCAAGCATAACACAAGAATTGTGTTCTCTTCCCGGACTCCGCCGAAAAGAGACCATCACGGCAACACACGCGGTTGATTCATTTTAATTAAGTTAAGTGTCAAGTTTTCTACAACCGGATATTAACAAATTCCCATCCGCCCATAACCACCGGCACGGCTTTCGAAAGTTCAAACCCTGCAGGGGTGTCCCAACTTAGCCCATCACAAGCTCTCACGGTCAACGAAGGATATTCCTTCTCCCAGGAAGACCCGATTAGACTCGGAATCCCGGTTACAAGACATTTCCACGATGGTAAAACAAGACCAGCAAAGCCGCCCGAATGTGCCGACAAATCCCGATAGGAGCTTCACATGTCTCGTTCTCAGGGCACACCGGATTGTCCAAACATCCGGTAGGCCAACCCGGAGTTGCCCCTGGTGGCCACCGGCGGCTGACAGGTTGGACCAACACTCAGAGGAGCACTGGCCTGGGGGTTTAAAATAAAGATGACCCTTGAGTCTGCAGAACCCAAGGGAAAAAAGGCTTAGGTGGCAAATGTAAAACCAAGGTTGGGCCTTGCTGGAGGAGTTTTATTCAAACCGAACTGTCAATGGGTTCCCATAACACCCAACCGCGTAAGGAACGCAAAATCGAGGAACATAACACTGGTATGACGGAAACTAGGGTGGCAAGAGTGGAACAAAACACGAGACATAAGGCCGAGCCTTCCACCCTTTACCAAGTATATAGATGCATTAAAGTAAATAAGAGATAATAATGATATCCCAACAATATCCATGTTCCAACATGGAACAAACTACATCTTCACCTACAACTAGCAACGCTATAAGGGGGGCTGAGCAAAAGCGGTAACATAGCCAAACAACGGTTTGCTAGGAAGGTGGGTTAGAGGCTTGACATGGCAATATGGGAGGCATGATATAGCAAGTGGTAGGTAGCACAACATAGCAATAGAGCGAACAACTAGCAAAGAAAAGATAGAAGTGATTTCGAGGGTATGGTCATCTTGCCTGAGATCCCGCAAGGAAGAAGAACAAGCCCAAGAAGAAGACAAACGGACGGAGTCGAATGAATCCTCAAAACTCCAGAACGAAACCGAAGCTAACAAGAGTGGAAACCCGGAAAGAAGCAAGCAACATAGTAAACAACCATCACACAACCAAGGATGATGCGCAACCAAGGATGATGCATGTCCGGACAAATATGCATGGCATGGCAAAGTGCACAAACAGAACTACAAGTTGAGTGGAGCTCAATATGCAACGAGTTGCATATTGACAAAACACCACAACAATTATTTTGTTCTCTCTCGTTTATGTACCCAACAATATTAAATGTTATAAAACATGGCAAGGGGTGAAACATATGAAAACTACCTATCTAAGCAATTTAAATGGGTCCGGAAATATCAATCAACAATTCCGGTAAATCCCCATATGCATTTAGCAATTTAAAGCAAACAACAATTTACACATTTTAAATGTTATTATCATGATGCGGATGACATGTGCAAGTTTATGCAAGTTTTATGGAAATGTTGACATGATAAGATATGAGGCATTTGTCGCCATGGCGGAAGGAAAAGGGGTGCCACGGCGGTGAAACGGAAATGTTACCACGGCAACATTCCGGTGATCCAGCAACTTAATTGAGATGCTGGTGCAAAGGAACAAGTGTGGGTGCACGAAACATGCAAGAGTGACGGGGAGTGATCTCGGATACCAGGTGTCTGCTACCTCTTGAGGATTGCGTTAGTTTTTCCCCAAAGAGGAAGGGATGATGCAGCAAAGTAGCGTAAGTATTTCCCTCAGTTTTTGAGAACCAAGGTATCAATCCAGTTGGAGGCTACGCACGAGTCCCTCATACCTGCACAAAACAAATAAATCCTCGCAACCAACGCGATAAGGGGTTGTCAATCCCTACATGGCCACTTACGAGAGTGAGATCTGATAGATATGATAAGATAATATTTTTGGTATTTTTATGATAAAGATGCAAAGTAAAATAAAAGCAAAGGAAATAACAAAGGAAATAACTAAGTATTGGAAGATTAATATGATGAAGATAGACACGGGGGCCATAAGTTTCACTAGTGGCTTCTCTCAAGAGCATAAGTATTCTACGGTGGGTGAACGAATTATTGTTGAGCAATTGACGGAATTGAGCATAGTTATGAGAATATCTAGGTATGATCATGTATATAGGCATCACGTCCGAGACAAGTAGACCGACTCCTTCCTGCATCTACTACTATTACTCCACTCATCGACCGCTATCCAGCATGCATCTAGAGTATTAAGTTAATGAAAATATAGTAACGCCTTAAGCAAGATGACATGATGTAGAGGTATAAAATCATGCAATATGATGAAAACCCCATATTGTTATCCTCGATGGCAACAATACAATATGTGCCTTGCTGCCCCTACTGTCACTGGGAAAGGACACCGCAAGATTGAACCCAAAGCTAAGCAACTTCTCCCATTGCAAGAAAGATCAATCTAGTAGGCCAAACCAAACTGATAATTCGAAGAGACTTGCAAAGATAACCAATCATACATAAAAGAATTCAGAGAAGATTCAAATATTGTTCATAGATAGACTTGATCATAAACCCACAATTCATCGGTCTCAACAAACACAACGCAAAAAGAAGATTACATCGAATAGATCTCCACAAGAGAGGGGGAGAACATTGTATTGAGATCCGAAAAGAGATAAGAAGCCATCTAGCTAATAACTATGGACCCATAGGTCTGAGGTGAACTACTCACACTTCATAGGAGGGGCTATGGTGATGATGTAGAAGCCCTCCGTGATGGATACCCCCTCTGGCGGAGCTCCGAACAGGCCCCAAGATGGGATCTCGTGGATACAGAAAGTTGCGGCGGTGGATTCAGGGTTTTGGCTCCATATCTGATCGTTTGGGGGTACGTAGGTATATATAGGAGGAAGGAGTACGTCGGTGGAGCAACAGGGGGCCCACGAGGGTGGAGGGCGCGCTTGGGGGGGTAGGTGCTCCCCCTACCTCGTGGCCTCCTCCCTTGTTTCTTGATGTATGGTCCAAGTCTCCTGGATCATGTTCGGCGAGAAAATCACGTTCCCGAAGGTTTCATTCCGTTTGGACTCCATTTGATATTCCTTTTCTTTGAAACCCTAAAATAGGCAAAAAAACAGCAATTCTGGGTTGGGCCTCCGGTTAATAGGTTAGTCCCAAAAATAATATAAAAGTGGATAATAAAGCCCAATAATGTCCAAAACAGTAGATAATATAGCATGGAGCAATCAAAAATTATAGATACGTTGGAGACGTATCAAGCATCCCCAAGCTTAATTCCTGCTCGTCCTCGAGTAGGTAAATGATAAAAACAGAATTTTTGAAGTGGAGTGCTACTTGGCATAATTTTAATGTAATTCTTCTTAATTGTGGTATGAATATTCAGATCCGAAAGATTCAAGATAAAAGTTCATATTGGCATAAAAATAATAATACTTCAAGCATACTAACTAAGCAATTATGTCCTCTCAAAATAACATGGCCAAAGAAAGTTCATCCCTACAAAATCATATAGTTTAGTCATGCTCCATTTTCGTCACACAAGAATGCTCTCGTCATGCACAACCCTGATGACAAGCCAAGCAATTGTTTCATACTTTAGTAATCTCAAACCTATAAACTTTCACGCAATATATGAGCGCGAGCCATGGATATAGCACTATGGGTGGAATAGAATATGATGATGGGGGTTATGTGGAGAAGACACAAAAGGAGAAAGTCTCATATCAACGAGGCTAATCAATGGGCTATGGAGATGCCCATCAATTGATGTTAATGCAAGGAGTAGGGATTGCCATGCAACGGATGCACTAGAGCTATAAATGTATGAAAGCTCAACAAAAGAAACTAAGTGGGTGTGCATCCAACTTGCTTGCTCACGAAGACCTAGGGCACTTGAGGAGGCCCATTGTTGGAATATACAAGCCAAGTTCTATAATGAAAAATTCCCACTAGTATATGAAAGTGACAAGACAAAAGACTCTCTATCATGAAGATTATGGTGCTACTTTGAAGCACAAGTGTGGAAAAAGGATAGTAGCATTGTCCCTTCTTTATTTTATTTTATTTTTTAGGACAATGCTCTATGAATGATGGTCATCACACTTCTATTTACTTACAACTCAAGAATTACAACTCGATACTTAGAACAAGATATGACTCTATATGAATGCCTCCGGCGGTGTACCGGGATATGAAATGAACTAAGAGTGACATGTATGAAAGAATTATGAATGGTGGCTTTGCCACAAATACTATGTCAACTACATGATCATGCTAAGCAATATGACAATGATGAATGTGTCATGATAAACAGAATGGTGGAAAGTTGCATGGCAATATATCTCGGAATGGCTATGGAAATGCCATAATAGGTAGGTATGGTGGTTGTTTTGAGGAAAATATAAGGAGGTTTATGTGTGAAAGAGTGTATCATATCACGGGGTTTGGATGCACCGGCGAAGTTTGCACCAACTCTCAATGTGAGAAAGGGCAATGCATGGTACCGAAGAGGCTAGCAATGATGGAAGGGTGAGAGTGCGTATAATCCATGGACTCAACATTAGTCATAAAGAACTCACATACTTATTGCAAAAATCTACAAGTCATCAAAAACCAAGCACTACCCGCATGCTCCTAGGGGGATAGATTGGTAGGAAAAGACCATCGCTCATCCCCGACCGCCACTCATAAGGAAGACAATCAAATAACACCTCATGTTTCAAATTTGTTACATAACGTTTACCATACGTGCATGCTACGGGACTTGCAAACTTCAACACAAGCATTTCTCAAATTCACAACTGCTCAACTAGCACGACTTTGATATTATTACCTCCATATCTCAAAACAATCATCAAGCCTTAAACTTCTCTTAGTATTCAAAACACTCATAAGAACAATTTTATTAATCTTGAACACCTAGCATATTAGGATCATTTAAGAAAATTACCATGTTATTTAAGACTCTCAAAATAATCTAAGTGAAGCATGAGATATCAATAGTTTCTATAAAACAAATCCACCACCGTGCCCTAAAATATATAAGTGAAGTACTAGAGCAAAACTATATAACTCAAATGATATAAGTGAAGCACATAGAGTATTCTAACAATTTCCAAATCATGTATGGCTCTCTCAAAAGGTGTGTACAGCAAGGATGATTGTGGTAAACTAAAAAGCAAAGACTCAAATCATACAAGACGCTCCAAGAAAAACACATATCATGTGGTGAATAAAAATATAGATCCAAGTAAAGTTACCGATAGAAGTAGACGAAAAGAGGGGATGCCTTCCGGGGCATCCCCAAGCTTTAGCTTTTAGGTGTCCTTAGATTATCTTGGGGGTGCCATGGGCATCCCCAAGCTTAGGCTCTTGCCACTCCTTGTTCCATAATGCATCAAATCTTTACCCAAAACTTGAAAACTTCACAACACAAAACTTAAAGTAGAAAATCTCGTGAGCTCCGTTAGCGAAAGAAAACAAAAGACCACTTCAAGGTACTGTAATGAACTCATTATTTATTTACATTGGTGTTAAACCTACTGTATTCCATCTTCTCTATGGTTTATAAACTATTTTACTAGCCATAGATTCATCAAAATAAGCAAACAACACACGAAAAACAGAATCTGTCAAAAACAGAACAGTCTGTAGTAATATGTAGCTAGCGCAAGATCTGGAACCCAAAAAATTCTAAAATAAATTTCTGGACGTGAGGAATTTATCTATTAATCATATGCAAAAATAATTAACTAAATAGCACCTTCCAAATAAAAATGGCAGCAGTTCTCATGAGCGCTAAAGTTTCCGTTTTTTACAGTAAGATATCAAGACTTTCCCAAGTCTTCCCAACGGTTCTACTTGGCACAAACACTAATAGAACACAAAAAACACAACCTAAACAAAGGCTAGATAAATTATTTATTACTAAATAGGAGCAAAAATCAAGGAATAAAAATAAAATTGGGTTGCCTCCCAACGAGCACTATCGTTTAACGCCCCTAGCTAGGCATAAAAAGCAAGGATAGATCTAGGTATCACCATCTTTGGTAGGCAATCCATAAGTGGCTCTCATAATAGATTCATAAAGTAATTTAATTTTATTTCTAGGAAAGTGTTCCATGCCTTTCCTTAACGGAAATTGGAATCTAATATTTCCTTCCTTCATATCAATAATTGCACCAATCGTTCTAAGGAAAGGTCTACCAAGAATAATAGGACATGAAGGATTGCAATCTATGTCAAGAACAATAAAATCTACGGGTACATAATTACTATTTGCAACAATAATAACATCATTAATTCTTCCCATAGGTTTCTTAATAGTGGAATCCGGAAGATGCAAGTTTAGAGAGCAATCATCAAAATCACGGAAACCTAACAAATCGCACAAAGTCTTTGGAATCGTGGAAGCACTAGCACCCAAATCACATAAAGCATAGAACTAATGATCTTTAATCTTAATTTTAATAGTTGGTTCCCACACATAATAAAGTTTTCTAGGGATAGAAACTTCCAATTCAAGTTTTTCTTCATAAGATTGCATCAAGGCATCAATGATATGTTTAGTGAACGCTTTATTTTGACTATAAGCGTGAGGAGAATTTAGCACGGATTGCAACAAGGAAATACAATAAATCAAAGAGCAATTTTCATAATTAAATTCCTTGAAATTCAAAATAGTGGGTTTAGCAACATCTAGGGTTTTAATTTCTTCGATCCCACTTTCATCAATTTTAGCATCAAGATCTAAAAACTCTGAATTCTTGGAACGCCTTCTAGGTAAAGGTGGATCATATTCAGTCCCATAATTATTAATATTCATATTGCAAAACAAAGATTTAATAGGGGACACATCAATAACTTTTAGATCTTCATCTTTATTTTCATAGGAACTAGAAGAACACGCTCTTATAAAGGCATCTTTCTTAGCACACATCCTAGCGGTTCTTTCTTTGCACTCATCAATGGAAATTCTCATGGATTTGAGAGACTCATTGATATCATGCTTAGGTGGAATAGATCTAAGTTTCAAAGAATCAACATCAAGAGAAATTCTATCAATGTTCCTAGCCAACTCATCAATCTTAAGCATTTTTTCTTCAATCAAAGCATTGAAATTCTTTTGCGAAGTAATAAATTATGTAATATTAGATTCAAAATCAGAGGGCATATTATTATAATTTCCATAAGAATTGTTGTAGGAATTACTATAATTCTTAGAGGGATTACTAGGATAAGGTCTAGGATTGAAATTTCTTCTATACGCGTTATTACCAAAATTGTTCCTACCAACAAAATTCACATCCATAGATTCATTATTATTCTCAATTAAAGTAGACAAGGTCATATCATTAGGATCAGAAGAAACACTTTTACTAGCAAATAATTTCATAAGTTCATCCATCTTTCCACTCAAAACATTAATTTCTTCTATCGCATGCACCTTTTTATTAGTAGATATTTCAGTATGCCATTGAGAATAATTAACCATAATATTATCTAGGAGTTTAGTAGCTTCTCCTAAAGTGATTTCCATAAAAGTGCCTCCCGCGGCCGAATCTAAAAGATTTCTGGAAGCAAAATTCAATCCAGCTTAAAAATTTTGTATAATCATCCACAAGTTCAAACCATGAGTAGGGCAATTACGTATCATTAATTTCATCCTCTCCCAAGCTTGTGCAACATGTTCAAGATCAAGTTGCTTAAAATTCATAAGATTGTTTCTAAGGGAGATGATCTTAGCAGGAGGAAAATACTTAGAGATAAAAGCATCTTTGCACTTATTCCATGAATCAATACTATTTTTAGGCAAAGATGAGAACCAAGCTTTAGCACGATCTCTAAGCGAAAAAGGAAATAGCTTCAATTTAACAATATCGTTATCCACATCTTTATTCTTTTTCATATCACACAAATCAATGAAGCTATTTAGATGGGTAGCAGCATCTTCACTAGGAAGGCCGGAAAACGGATCTTTCATGAGAAGATTCGGCAAGGCAGCATTAATTTCACAAGATTCCGTGTCGGTAAGAGGAGCAATCGGAGTGCTAATAAAATCATTGTTGTTGGTATTGGTAAAGTCACACAATTTAGTGTTATCTTGAGCCATCGTGACAAGCAAGCAATCCAACAAACAAGCAAACAAAAGGCAAGCGGGCAAAAAGAGGCAAACAGGAAAAGAGAGGGAGGATAGAGACAGGGGGGCGAATAAAACGGCAAGGGTGAAGTGGGGGAGAGGAAAACGAGAGGCAAATGGCAAATAATGTAATGCGGGAGATTGGGATTGTGATGGGTACTTGGTATATTGACTTTTGCGTAGACTCCCCGGCAACGGCGCCAGAAATCCTTCTTGCTACCTCTTGAGCACAGCGTTGGTTTTTCCCCGAAGAGGAAGGGATGATGCAGCAAAGTAGCATAAGTATTTCCCTCAGTTTTTGAGAACCAAGGTATCAATCCAGTAGGAGGCTACGCGCGAGTCCCTCGTACCCGCACAAAACAAATAAATCCTCGCAACCAACGCGATAAGGGGTTGTCAATCCCTACACGGCCACTTACGAGAGTGAGATCTGATAGATATGATAAGATAATTTTTTTGGTATTTTTATGATAAAGATGCAAAGTAAAATAAAAGCAAAGTAAAATAAAAGCAAATTAAAAAACAAAGGAAATAACTAAGTATTGGAAGATTAATATGATGAAGATAGACCCGGGGGCCATAGGTTTCACTAGTGGCTTCTCTCAAGAGCATAAGTATTCTACGGTGGGTGAACGAATTACTGTTGAGCAATTGACATAATTGAGCATAGTTATGAGAATATCTAGTTATGATCATGTATATAGGCATCACGTCTGAGACAAGTAGACCGACTCCTTCCTGCATCTACTACTATTACTCCACTCATCGACCGCTATCCAGCATGCATCTAGAGTATTAAGTTAATGAAAACATAGTAATGCCTTAAGCAAGATGACATGATGTAGAGGGATAAACTCATGCAGTATGATGAAAACCCCGTCTTGTTATCCTCAATGGCAACAATACGTGCCTTGCTGCCCCTACTGTCACTGGGAAAGGACACCGCAAGATTGAACCCAAAGCTAAGCACTTCTCCCATTGCAAGAAAGATCAATCTAGTAGGCCAAACCAAAATAATAATTCGAAGAGACTTGCAAATATAACCAATCGTACATAAAAGAATTCAGAGAAGATTCAAATATTGTTCATAGATAGACTTGATCATAAACCCACAATTCATCGATCTCAACAAACACACCGCAAAAAGAAGATTACATCGAATAGATCTCCACAAGAGAGGGGGAGAACATTGTATTGAGATCCAAAAAGAGAGAAGAAGCCATCTAGCTAATAACTATGGACCCGTAGGTCTGAGGTGAACTACTCACACTTCATCGGAGGTGTCGGTGTACCAGAGTAGGGGTACCCTAGTATCCCGAACTTGTGCACGGGCAGTCGCAGCATCCCGCGGCAAGGCTTGCCGGGTGACCGCCAAGATCCTCCGTGGTTCCTTTGGAGCCATTCAAGAACAAAGTGTCCAAGTCAAGAAGACAAGACCCCGGAAAGAGGAGCTTGCCGGGAAGGCTACTCAAGGCATTTCAAGGAACTTGCCGCGGCGCACCACGCGTTCCGGCAAGACCCGGTGAGCGACAAGCTCCCGGACGCGACAAGACAACGACCGCGGCAAGGCGCTTGCCGCGGCAAGCCACCTCTCCGCGCCCGCGCTCCAGCACATCCACCAACGTGTCGCTCTGGGGCCCTTCTAGGCGTACGTGGCGGAAGGCTGTGCAGCTAGGGACGTGCGGTGGCAAGCGGCGCTGACAAGATCGCCATCGTGGCAAACGTTGGCGTCCCTGGCGGTCCCTTTTCGCACTGTTTAGGCGACACAGACGGGCATTTAAGACCCTTGTCCCCTGCCGTCAGGGTTAGGTATGATACACTGTAGCAGGTAGATGTGCCTACCACAGCACCTTTCCATTTTTGCCCTTTACCTCTGTTGCCACCTGTCGGTAGCCCCTTGAGCATATAAAAGGAGGCCCGTGTGCAACGTAGAGGGGGGTTAGCCAGTTTGAACACTCACGCTCGGTCTTGCTAGCCGCTGGTGTGTATTGTAGCACTCCGCGCTCCCGAGCTAGAAATCAATACAAAACCACAAAGCAGGAGTAGGGTTTTACGCATCCGTGCGGCCTGAACCTGGGTCAATCGCTCGCGTGCTTCGCCTCGATTTGCTCTTTGCACGATCTCCGCCCCGCCCGAACCGAAAGGGACTCGGCCCGCCGGTCCCATAGGTGCTC